>NW_007220416.1:0-4974 GCF_000164805.1 Carlito syrichta | reverse complement strand
CATCTTACTAACCAGAAATGTGAAAGACCTTTACAATGAAAACTACAAAACACTGCTCAAAGAAATCTAAGATGACACAAACAAGTCGAGACATATCCCATGCTCATGGATTGGAAGAATCAACATTGTGAAGATGTCCATCTTACCTAAGAAAATCTACAGATGTAATGCAATACCCATCACATTACCGGCAACAGTCTTCTCAGACCTAGAGAAAAACAACACAGGAATTCATATGGAAACACAAATGACCAAGAATAGCCAGAACAATCCTCAGCCAAAAAACCACAGCAGGTGGTATCACATTACCAGTCTTCAAACTTTACTATAAAGCTACAATAATCAAAACAGCTTGGTATTGGTACAGGAACAGGCATATAGACCAATGGAACAGGATTGAGATTCCAGAAGCAAAACCTCAATTTCTCAACCAACTCATCTTCGGCAAGGCCTCCACCATCTACCACTGGGGAGAGGAGAACCTATTCAGTAAATGGTGCTGAGAAAACTGGCTGACCACATGCAGAAGACTGAAACAAGACCCCTATCTATCCCCATACACAAAAATTAACTCTAAATAGATCAGAGACCTAAATGTAAAACCTCAAACCATAAGAACCTTAGAAAATGAAGGACATACCCTCATGGAAATTGGAAATGGCATCCAATTCCTGATCAAAACCCGAACCTACAGACCATAAGAGAAGACAGACAGTGGGACCTCATTACACTGACAAGCTTCTGCAAAGCCAAAGAAACCATCAAGAAAGCAGGGCAACAGCCTACAGACTGGGAAAAAGTATTTGCCAACTCCAGGTCTGAGAAAGGCTTAACATTTTGGTTCTAAAAGGAACTCAAACCTGCTGAAAGGAAGAAAACAAACAACCCCATTATAAAATGGGCAAAAGATATGAACAGACACTTCTCAAAGGAAGACATCCAATCCAGCCAACAGACACATGAAGAAATGTTCAACCTCACTAATCATCAGGGAGATGCAAATCAAAACCACACTGAGATACCACCTAACTCCAGTCAGAATGGCAATTATCAGTAACTCAAAAAATAACAGTTGCTCGAGAGGGTGTAGTGAAAAGGGGACACTTCTACACTGTTGGTTGGAGTGCAAACTAGTGCAACCTCTGTGGAAAAGAGTATGATGATTCTTCAAAGCTCTAAATATTGACCTCCCATATGACCCTGCAATCCCCCTACTGGGAATATACCCTGAAGAACTCAAATCACTCTATAGAAAAGATACCTTCACACATGTTTTTCAGCATTTTTCACAATAGCAAGAACCTGGAAGCAACCATGCTGCCCATCAAAAGAGGACTAGATTTAAAAAATGTGGTACATATACATGATGGAATACTATGCAACCATAAAAAGGTACAAAATCAAGAATTTTGGAGCAACCTGGATGGAACTAGAGTCTATAATACTGAGTGACCTCTCACAGGAACAAAGACCTGGCTATCACATGTTCTCACTCATATAGTGGACCTTGAACATCCAACGTAATACTATAAGAAAATGACTGACAGTGGTGAGAAACTATGGCGGGGAGGTGAAGGGAGATGGGATTAATGGTAGTTAATATCTGTCTGGGGATGGGGAGACACCTCTTATCAGCAAAGATGCCTGATGAATTATATTTGTATACCTAACTCTTAACTGTACCCCACATATCATAATAAAAATATTGATTAAAAACAAAACAAAAGTCGGGTTTGGTGGCTCAGCCAGTAATCCCACGCCTTTGGGAGGCTGAGGTGAGTGGATTGCCTGAGCCCAGAGGTTCAAGACCTGCCTGAGCAGGTGAGACCTCATCTCTACCATAAATAAAAAAATCAGCTGGGCATAGTAGCGTGTGCCTGTAATTCCAGTTACTCAGAAGGCTGAGATGGAAGGATCGCCGGAGCCCAGCAGGTCAAGGCTGTGGCAGAGTAAGACTCCAACTCATAAAAACCCACAAAACAAAACAAAAGTAAGCTGTAGGCATAACAATATTCATTTAAGCCTTAATTAAGATAGAAGAGATTTTCAAAGTACTAGGGTGGTCTTTTTTATAAACACAATATTATCAGACTCAAATTATAATAATAAAATGTTATGTGATATAAAAATATTCAAATTCAAAAATTGTTCAAATAATGCTTAGTTGGCTTTTTTAAAAATAACAAGTAAAAAAAATCATTTATTGCCTTTAGTTGCCATGTCTTTTAGGTTCTGTCTTAGTTAAGATTTTCCAGAGAAACAGAAGTGAATAGAATATGTACCCTAAAGTGTATCCGTGTGTATGTGTGTGTGTGTGTGTTAATGTGTGTGCATTTATGATAAGGAATTGACTCACAATTTTGGAGGCTAGAGTTCCCAAGATCTGCAGGGTGATTTGGCAGACTGAAGACCCAGAAAGTCAGTAGGTTAGCCCCAGCCTTAAGGCTGACAGGCTTGAGACCCAGAAAGTGTCAAAATTTATTTTGAGTCTGATGGCAGGTAAAAAAAACCCAGAAAAACAGATGTCTCAGTTCAAAGGTCATCAGGCAAGAAGAATGTGTCTTTACTCAGGGGAGCATTAGCAATTTTTGTTCTAGTTTAGCCTTCAACTAATTGGATGAAACCCACCCACATTTGGAAAAACAGTCTACCAATTTAGGTGTTACTTGATCTACCAGTTTAAATGTCAATCTCATCCAGGAACAACCTCATAGAAACACCCAGAAAAATGTTTGATAACGATCTGGGCAACCATTAGCTAAGCAAGTGGACACATAAACTTTACCATCATGAACTCCTTAACCTAAAATGTTTTATTCACTTTTGGGGTTCATTTATTGCAGTAATTCTTTTAAAAATAGCTTTAATATATATATATTAGATCTACAGAAAAGTTGCTAATAATATCTGGCGAGTTTATTTATAATCCCTCTTCTATTTTTAACCTCATGTCACCATGGTATAGTTTTCAAACTAAGATATCAACACTGGTGCATTACTGTTATCTAAAAGCCAGACATTATTTGAATTTCAGCTGTGTTTCGATTCATTTCTTCCTTCTGTTTCAGGCTCTTTGCTAGGGCACCACAAGATGTCATGTCTCCAGATCTCCTCTGGTCTGGGACAGTTGCTGAGTATTTTGTGGTTATTCATTATCTTTACAGTCTTATAAAATATTGTTCTGATACTCTGTGAACTGTCCTCCAATCTGGGTTGCCTTGTTTATTTAGTTTGAATTATCCTGGAGTCATGCATTTTGGGAAAATTTCACGACAGAGGTAAAATTCCTTTCCCATCTCATCATATCACAAAGTACATGGGATCTGTGTGATCTCACTACTGATGCATTTATCACTTTGTATTGCCTGCCAGGTTTCCTCACTGTAAAGTTACAATTTTTCTTTCCCTTCTCTATTGTTAAAAGCAAGTCACTAGTCTAGAACATCTTGGGGGGGAAGTGGGTGGTAAAAACTAAGCTCTACCTCCTGAGGGGAGAGTGATCTACGTTATTATTTATAATTCTTCTGCAGGGGGATTTGCATATTTATTTTTTCATTCAATCATCTACTTATATTCCTATTGACTGAGGTATATTTTGTTTATACTTTGGGTTGAAATCAGCACTCCTTTATTAATTTTGTGGCTTGAATTGTTCCAGTTTTGACCACGGTGAACTACTTCAGCAGTTTTGTTTTTGTGGTAGCCCTTCTTTTATATTCATCTTAATCTTCACTTTTTCTTTTCTCCAAATCTCATGTCTATAGTGTTTAATAGGCGAGAGACTCAATACACTCAGACACTGAATTTCAGTATGACATACGACTAGAAAGAATATTTTTAGGTTCCATATTTAAAATTTTGTAAACCTACTTTTCATCAACTGATTATGGTGACAAATAGTTTGATATATAAGGCATTATTAAAATACATTTACTGGCCGGACTCGGTGGCTCAGTCTGTAATCTCATGCTTTGGGAGGCTGAGGTGAGTGAATTGCCTGAGCCCACGGGTTCAAGACCTGCCTGGGCAACTTGGCAAGACCTCATCTCTACGATAAATCAAAAATTAGCTGGGCATGGTAGCTCACTCATGTAGTTCCAGCTACTTCGAAGGCTGAGATGGAACCCAGCAGGTTGAGGCTGCGGTTGCTGGGAGTGGCCAGTGCACTCCAGTCTGGGTGACAGAGTGAGACTCTAACTAAAAAAAAAAAAAAAAATACATTTACCATAGTGAAAAAATTAGAACTCAAAATATAAAAAATAAGCTATCAAAGCCATCTGTTGAAGAAATCTTGACACATAAAAGGACTTTCCTTTCCTGACACTAGTTCATCTCTCCTACCTCTCATATGCTGCCCTAAATATGACAGCTGCATGGGTGATTAGATCTCTCACCTCTGAAATCTGAATTCCATATGCTTAATATGTCACTTTATCTAAATTAATGTGTAGTAATGGAAAAGCTCCCTCTATTTATACATGAGTATAATTGTATATCGGCAACTTATATTGCCACCAGAGTGCAGAGGAAGCCTCAATATGTCAGTTGCATTTGACAAAGGACTTACTTATTGCTTTATTTTTTTAAAAGGTGCAGGAATATTTTTATACTTTGTCTAAATCTGCATTGTGTATTCAATGTCAAGCGACATTTTTTTAAAAAAAGTTGATTTCCAGAAAGAATTTGTTTAATATCAGGCCTATGGATTGGAATTTAATAAAGAACATGTGAATAAAAACAAGGCTAAATCTATCATCATATCTTATCTGCTATTGTTATACTTTTGTACATAACCTTCAGCTATTGCACATAAAAAGTAGAGGTGTAAAGTGGTATAATGAAGTAATATGAAGTTCAGAATTTTAGTTTCATGAGTTAATATTTCTCACCTGGATAAAATTTAAAAAATAATTTTTTATCAAGATCATTATGAAATCAAATAAAGCAAGCAAATAAAATGCCAGGAACAGTACT
>NW_007220415.1:0-5159 GCF_000164805.1 Carlito syrichta | reverse complement strand
CATCTTACTAACCAGAAATGTGAAAGACCTTTACAATGAAAACTACAAAACACTGCTCAAAGAAATCTAAGATGACACAAACAAGTCGAGACATATCCCATGCTCATGGATTGGAAGAATCAACATTGTGAAGATGTCCATCTTACCTAAGAAAATCTACAGATGTAATGCAATACCCATCACATTACCGGCAACAGTCTTCTCAGACCTAGAGAAAAAACAACACAGGAATTCATATGGAAACACAAATGACCAAGAATAGCCAGAACAATCCTCAGCCAAAAAACCACAGCAGGTGGTATCACATTACCAGTCTTCAAACTTTACTATAAAGCTACAATAATCAAAACAGCTTGGTATTGGTACAGGAACAGGCATATAGACCAATGGAACAGGATTGAGATTCCAGAAGCAAAACCTCAATTTCTCAACCAACTCATCTTCGGCAAGGCCTCCACCATCTACCACTGGGGAGAGGAGAACCTATTCAGTAAATGGTGCTGAGAAAACTGGCTGACCACATGCAGAAGACTGAAACAAGACCCCTATCTATCCCCATACACAAAAATTAACTCTAAATAGATCAGAGACCTAAATGTAAAACCTCAAACCATAAGAACCTTAGAAAATGAAGGACATACCCTCATGGAAATTGGAAATGGCATCCAATTCCTGATCAAAACCCGAAACCTACAGACCATAAGAGAAGACAGACAAGTGGGACCTCATTACACTGACAAGCTTCTGCAAAGCCAAAGAAACCATCAAGAAAGCAGGGCAACAGCCTACAGACTGGGAAAAAGTATTTGCCAACTCCAGGTCTGAGAAAGGCTTAACATTTTGGTTCTAAAAGGAACTCAAACCTGCTGAAAGGAAGAAAACAAACAACCCCATTATAAAATGGGCAAAAGATATGAACAGACACTTCTCAAAGGAAGACATCCAAGCAGCCAACAGACACATGAAGAAATGTTCAACCTCACTAATCATCAGGGAGATGCAAATCAAAACCACACTGAGATACCACCTAACTCCAGTCAGAATGGCAATTATCAGTAACTCAAAAAATAACAGTTGCTCGAGAGGGTGTAGTGAAAAGGGGACACTTCTACACTGTTGGTTGGAGTGCAAACTAGTGCAACCTCTGTGGAAAAGAGTATGATGATTCTTCAAAGCTCTAAATATTGACCTCCCATATGACCCTGCAATCCCCCTACTGGGAATATACCCTGAAGAACTCAAATCACTCTATAGAAAAGATACCTTCACACATGTTTTTCAGCATTTTTCACAATAGCAAGAACCTGGAAGCAACCATGCTGCCCATCAAAAGAGGACTAGATTTAAAAAATGTGGTACATATACATGATGGAATACTATGCAACCATAAAAAGGTACAAAATCATGAATTTTGGAGCAACCTGGATGGAACTAGAGTCTATAATACTGAGTGACCTCTCACAGGAACAAAGACCTGGCTATCACATGTTCTCACTCATATAGTGGACCTTGAACATCCAACGTAATACTATAAGAAAATGACTGACAGTGGTGAGAAACTATGGCGGGGAGGTGAAGGGAGATGGGATTAATGGTAGTTAATATCTGTCTGGGGATGGGGAGACACCTCTTATCAGCAAAGATGCCTGAATGAATTATATTTGTATACCTAACTCTTAACTGTACCCCACAATATCATAATAAAAAATATTGATTAAAAACAAAACAAAAGTCGGGTTTGGTGGCTCAGCCAGTAATCCCACGCCTTTGGGAGGCTGAGGTGAGTGGATTGCCTGAGCCCAGAGGTTCAAGACCTGCCTGAGCAGGTGAGACCTCATCTCTACCATAAATAAAAAAATCAGCTGGGCATAGTAGCGTGTGCCTGTAATTCCAGTTACTCAGAAGGCTGAGATGGAAGGATCGCCGGAGCCCAGCAGGTCAAGGCTGTGGCAGAGTAAGACTCCAACTCATAAAAACCCACAAAACAAAACAAAAGTAAGCTGTAGGCATAACAATATTCATTTAAGCCTTAATTAAGATAGAAGAGATTTTCAAAGTACTAGGGTGGTCTTTTTTATAAACACAATATTATCAGACTCAAATTATAATAATAAAATGTTATGTGATATAAAAATATTCAAATTCAAAAATTGTTCAAATAATGCTTAGTTGGCTTTTTTAAAAATAACAAGTAAAAAAAATCATTTATTGCCTTTAGTTGCCATGTCTTTTAGGTTCTGTCTTAGTTAAGATTTTCCAGAGAAACAGAAGTGAATAGAATATGTACCCTAAAGTGTATCCGTGTGTATGTGTGTGTGTGTGTGTGTTAATGTGTGTGCGTTTATGATAAGGAATTGACTCACACAATTTTGGAGGCTAGAGTTCCCAAGATCTGCAGGGTGATTTGGCGGACTGAAGACCCAGAAAGTCAGTGGGTTAGCCCCAGCCTTAATGCTGACAGGCTTGAGACCCAGAAAGTGTCAAAATTTATTTTGAGTCTGATGGCAGGTAAAAAAACCCCAGAAAAACAGATGTCTCAGTTCAAAGGTCATCAGGCAAGAAGAATGTGTCTTTACTCTGGGGAGCATTACCAATTTTTGTTCTAGTTTAGCCTTCAACTAATTGGATGAAACCCGCCCACATTTGGAAAAACAGTCTACCAATTTAGGTGTTACTTGATCTACCAGTTTAAATGTCTATCTCATCTATGAACAACCTCATAGAAACACCCAGAAAAATGTTTGATAACGATCTTGGCAACCATTAGCTAAGCAAGTGGACACATAAACTTTACCATCATGAACTCCTTAACCTAAAATGTTTTATTCACTTTTGGGGTTCATTTATTGCAGTAATTCTTTTAAAAATAGCTTTAATATATATATATTAGATCTACAGAAAAGTTGCTAATAATATCTGGCGAGTTTATTTATAATCCCTCTTCTATTTTTAACCTCATGTCACCGTGGTATAGTTTTCAAACTAAGATATCAACACTGGTGCATTACTGTTATCTAAAAGCCAGACATTATTTGAATTTCAGCTGTGTTTCGATTCATTTCTTCCTTCTGTTTCAGGCTCTTTGCTAGGGCACCACAAGATGTCATGTCTCCAGATCTCCTCTGGTCTGGGACAGTTGCTGAGTATTTTGTGGTTATTCATTATCTTTACAGTCTTATAAAATATTGTTCTGATACTCTGTGAACTGTCCTCCAATCTGGGTTGCCTTGTTTATTTAGTTTGAATTATCCTGGAGTCATGCATTTTGGGAAAATTTCACGACAGAGGTAAAATTCCTTTCCCATCTCATCATATCACAAAGTACATGGGATCTGTGTGATCTCACTACTGATGCATTTATCACTTTGTATTGCCTGCCAGGTTTCCTCACTGTAAAGTTACAATTTTTCTTTCCCTTCTCTATTGTTAAAAGCAAGTCACTAGTCTAGAACATCTTGGGGGGGAAGTGGGTGGTAAAAACTAAGCTCTACCTCCTGAGGGGAGAGTGATCTACGTTATTATTTATAATTCTTCTGCAGGGGGATTTGCATATTTATTTTTTCATTCAATCATCTACTTATATTCCTATTGACTGAGGTATATTTTGTTTATACTTTGGGTTGAAATCAGCACTCCTTTATTAATTTTGTGGCTTGAATTGTTCCAGTTTTGACCACGGTGAACTACTTCAGCAGTTTTGTTTTTGTGGTAGCCCTTCTTTTATATTCATCTTAATCTTCACTTTTTCTTTTCTCCAAATCTCATGTCTATAGTGTTTAATAGGCGAGAGACTCAATACACTCAGACACTGAATTTCAGTATGACATACGACTAGAAAGAATATTTTTAGGTTCCATATTTAAAATTTTGTAAACCTACTTTTCATCAACTGATTATGGTGACAAATAGTTTGATATATAAGGCATTATTAAAATACATTTACTGGCCGGACTCGGTGGCTCAGTCTGTAATCTCATGCTTTGGGAGGCTGAGGTGAGTGAATTGCCTGAGCCCACGGGTTCAAGACCTGCCTGGGCAACTTGGCAAGACCTCATCTCTACGATAAATCAAAAATTAGCTGGGCATGGTAGCTCACTCATGTAGTTCCAGCTACTTCGAAGGCTGAGATGGAACCCAGCAGGTTGAGGCTGCGGTTGCTGGGAGTGGCCAGTGCACTCCAGTCTGGGTGACAGAGTGAGACTCTAACTAAAAAAAAAAAAAAAAATACATTTACCATAGTGAAAAAATTAGAACTCAAAATATAAAAAATAAGCTATCAAAGCCATCTGTTGAAGAAATCTTGACACATAAAAGGACTTTCCTTTCCTGACACTAGTTCATCTCTCCTACCTCTCATATGCTGCCCTAAATATGACAGCTGCATGGGTGATTAGATCTCTCACCTCTGAAATCTGAATTCCACATGCTTAATATGTCACTTTATCTAAATTAATATGTAGTAATGGAAAAGCTCCCTCTATTTATACATGAGTATAATTGTATATCGGCAACTTATATTGCCACCAGAGTGCAGAGGAAGCCTCAATATGTCAGTTGCATTTGACAAAGGACTTACTTATTGCTTTATTTTTTTAAAAGGTGCAGGAATATTTTTATACTTTGTCTAAATCTGCATTGTGTATTCAATGTCAAGCGACATTTTTTTTAAAAAAGTTGATTTCCAGAAAGAATTTGTTTAATATCAGGCCTATGGATTGGAATTTAATAAAGAACATGTGAATAAAAACAAGGCTAAATCTATCATTGTATCTTATCTGCTATTGTTATACTTTTGTACATAACCTTCAGTTATTGCACATAAAAAGTAGAGGTGTAAAGTGGTATAATGAAGTAATATGAAGTTCAGAATTTTAGTTTCATGAGTTAATATTTCTCACCTGGATAAAATTTAAAAAATAATTTTTGATCAAGATCATTATGAAATCAAATAAAGCAAGCAAATAAAATGCCAGGAACCGTACTTGACATAGAGTGGGTACTCAATCTCTTTTTCTAGCTTCCTTCTTCACAATTCAATGATGGCAAGGTTTTACTGTATAAATAAAGCCCCATATATGCAATTTTATTTTTAATGTGCATTAATATTTTATGGTTCAAACTTGAGTTGATTAACCTTCTTGTATTATCAGCTTTCAATT
>NW_007220414.1:0-673 GCF_000164805.1 Carlito syrichta | reverse complement strand
TTTGTCTAAATCTGCATTGTGTATTCAATGTCAAGCGACATTTTTTAAAAAAAGTTGATTCCAGAAAGAATTTGTTTAATATCAGGCGTATGGATTGGAATTTAATAAAGAACATGTGAATAAAAACAAGGCTAAATCTATCATCATATCTTATCTGCTATTGTTATACTTTTGTACATAACCTTCAGCTATTGCACATAAAAAGTAGAGGTGTAAAGTGGTATAATGAAGTAATATGAAGTTCAGAATTTTAGTTTCATGAGTTAATATTTCTCACCTGGATAAAATTAAAAAAATAATTTTTATCAAGATCATTATGAAATCAAATAAAGCAAGCAAATAAAATGCCAGGAACAGTACTTGACATAGAGTGGGTACTCAATCTCTTTTTCTAGCTTCTTTCTTCACAAGTCAATGATGGCAAGGTTTTACTGTATAAATAAAGCCCCTTATATGCAATTTTATTTTTAATGTGCATTAATATTTTTTGGTTCAAACTTGAGTTGATTAACCTTCTTGTATTATCACCTTTCAATTTATATGAATACTTAGCATTTTTATTTAGTAGTCTGGAGCAGTGGTATAAACTCACATAAGGTGAAAGTCATATTTAACATTTTTATATGAAATGCATGCATTTATTTTCTCTAAAAAATTGCAAAGTTATGGAAAT
>NW_007220413.1:0-5338 GCF_000164805.1 Carlito syrichta | reverse complement strand
CATCTTACTAACCAGAAATGTGAAAGACCTTTACAATGAAAACTACAAAACACTGCTCAAAGAAATCTAAGATGACACAAACAAGTCGAGACATATCCCATGCTCATGGATTGGAAGAATCAACATTGTGAAGATGTCCATCTTACCTAAGAAAATCTACAGATGTAATGCAATACCCATCACATTACCGGCAACAGTCTTCTCAGACCTAGAGAAAAAACAACACAGGAATTCATATGGAAACACAAATGACCAAGAATAGCCAGAACAATCCTCAGCCAAAAAACCACAGCAGGTGGTATCACATTACCAGTCTTCAAACTTTACTATAAAGCTACAATAATCAAAACAGCTTGGTATTGGTACAGGAACAGGCATATAGACCAATGGAACAGGATTGAGATTCCAGAAGCAAAACCTCAATTTCTCAACCAACTCATCTTCGGCAAGGCCTCCACCATCTACCACTGGGGAGAGGAGAACCTATTCAGTAAATGGTGCTGAGAAAACTGGCTGACCACATGCAGAAGACTGAAACAAGACCCCTATCTATCCCCATACACAAAAATTAACTCTAAATAGATCAGAGACCTAAATGTAAAACCTCAAACCATAAGAACCTTAGAAAATGAAGGACATACCCTCATGGAAATTGGAAATGGCATCCAATTCCTGATCAAAACCCGAAACCTACAGACCATAAGAGAAGACAGACAAGTGGGACCTCATTACACTGACAAGCTTCTGCAAAGCCAAAGAAACCATCAAGAAAGCAGGGCAACAGCCTACAGACTGGGAAAAAGTATTTGCCAACTCCAGGTCTGAGAAAGGCTTAACATTTTGGTTCTAAAAGGAACTCAAACCTGCTGAAAGGAAGAAAACAAACAACCCCATTATAAAATGGGCAAAAGATATGAACAGACACTTCTCAAAGGAAGACATCCAAGCAGCCAACAGACACATGAAGAAATGTTCAACCTCACTAATCATCAGGGAGATGCAAATCAAAACCACACTGAGATACCACCTAACTCCAGTCAGAATGGCAATTATCAGTAACTCAAAAAATAACAGTTGCTCGAGAGGGTGTAGTGAAAAGGGGACACTTCTACACTGTTGGTTGGAGTGCAAACTAGTGCAACCTCTGTGGAAAAGAGTATGATGATTCTTCAAAGCTCTAAATATTGACCTCCCATATGACCCTGCAATCCCCCTACTGGGAATATACCCTGAAGAACTCAAATCACTCTATAGAAAAGATACCTTCACACATGTTTTTCAGCATTTTTCACAATAGCAAGAACCTGGAAGCAACCATGCTGCCCATCAAAAGAGGACTAGATTTAAAAAATGTGGTACATATACATGATGGAATACTATGCAACCATAAAAAGGTACAAAATCATGAATTTTGGAGCAACCTGGATGGAACTAGAGTCTATAATACTGAGTGACCTCTCACAGGAACAAAGACCTGGCTATCACATGTTCTCACTCATATAGTGGACCTTGAACATCCAACGTAATACTATAAGAAAATGACTGACAGTGGTGAGAAACTATGGCGGGGAGGTGAAGGGAGATGGGATTAATGGTAGTTAATATCTGTCTGGGGATGGGGAGACACCTCTTATCAGCAAAGATGCCTGAATGAATTATATTTGTATACCTAACTCTTAACTGTACCCCACAATATCATAATAAAAAATATTGATTAAAAACAAAACAAAAGTCGGGTTTGGTGGCTCAGCCAGTAATCCCACGCCTTTGGGAGGCTGAGGTGAGTGGATTGCCTGAGCCCAGAGGTTCAAGACCTGCCTGAGCAGGTGAGACCTCATCTCTACCATAAATAAAAAAATCAGCTGGGCATAGTAGCGTGTGCCTGTAATTCCAGTTACTCAGAAGGCTGAGATGGAAGGATCGCCGGAGCCCAGCAGGTCAAGGCTGTGGCAGAGTAAGACTCCAACTCATAAAAACCCACAAAACAAAACAAAAGTAAGCTGTAGGCATAACAATATTCATTTAAGCCTTAATTAAGATAGAAGAGATTTTCAAAGTACTAGGGTGGTCTTTTTTATAAACACAATATTATCAGACTCAAATTATAATAATAAAATGTTATGTGATATAAAAATATTCAAATTCAAAAATTGTTCAAATAATGCTTAGTTGGCTTTTTTAAAAATAACAAGTAAAAAAAATCATTTATTGCCTTTAGTTGCCATGTCTTTTAGGTTCTGTCTTAGTTAAGATTTTCCAGAGAAACAGAAGTGAATAGAATATGTACCCTAAAGTGTATCCGTGTGTATGTGTGTGTGTGTGTGTTAATGTGTGTGCATTTATGATAAGGAATTGACTCACAATTTTGGAGGCTAGAGTTCCCAAGATCTGCAGGGTGATTTGGCAGACTGAAGACCCAGAAAGTCAGTAGGTTAGCCCCAGCCTTAAGGCTGACAGGCTTGAGACCCAGAAAGTGTCAAAATTTATTTTGAGTCTGATGGCAGGTAAAAAAAACCCAGAAAAACAGATGTCTCAGTTCAAAGGTCATCAGGCAAGAAGAATGTGTCTTTACTCAGGGGAGCATTAGCAATTTTTGTTCTAGTTTAGCCTTCAACTAATTGGATGAAACCCACCCACATTTGGAAAAACAGTCTACCAATTTAGGTGTTACTTGATCTACCAGTTTAAATGTCAATCTCATCCAGGAACAACCTCATAGAAACACCCAGAAAAATGTTTGATAACGATCTGGGCAACCATTAGCTAAGCAAGTGGACACATAAACTTTACCATCATGAACTCCTTAACCTAAAATGTTTTATTCACTTTTGGGGTTCATTTATTGCAGTAATTCTTTTAAAAATAGCTTTAATATATATATATTAGATCTACAGAAAAGTTTGCTAATAATATCTGGCGAGTTTATTTATAATCCCCTCTTCTATTTTTTAACCTCATGTCACCGTGGTATAGTTTTCAAACTAAGATATCAACACTGGTGCATTACTGTTATCTAAAAGCCAGACATTATTTGAATTTCAGCTGTGTTTCGATTCATTTCTTCCTTCTGTTTCAGGCTCTTTGCTAGGGCACCACAAGATGTCATGTCTCCAGATCTCCTCTGGTCTGGGACAGTTGCTGAGTATTTTGTGGTTATTCATTATCTTTACAGTCTTATAAAATATTGTTCTGATACTCTGTGAACTGTCCTCCAATCTGGGTTGCCTTGTTTATTTAGTTTGAATTATCCTGGAGTCATGCATTTTGGGAAAATTTCACGACAGAGGTAAAATTCCTTTCCCATCTCATCATATCACAAAGTACATGGGATCTGTGTGATCTCACTACTGATGCATTTATCACTTTGTATTGCCTGCCAGGTTTCCTCACTGTAAAGTTACAATTTTTCTTTCCCTTCTCTATTGTTAAAAGCAAGTCACTAGTCTAGAACATCTTGGGGGGGAAGTGGGTGGTAAAAACTAAGCTCTACCTCCTGAGGGGAGAGTGATCTACGTTATTATTTATAATTCTTCTGCAGGGGGATTTGCATATTTATTTTTTCATTCAATCATCTACTTATATTCCTATTGACTGAGGTATATTTTGTTTATACTTTGGGTTGAAATCAGCACTCCTTTATTAATTTTGTGGCTTGAATTGTTCCAGTTTTGACCACGGTGAACTACTTCAGCAGTTTTGTTTTTGTGGTAGCCCTTCTTTTATATTCATCTTAATCTTCACTTTTTCTTTTCTCCAAATCTCATGTCTATAGTGTTTAATAGGCGAGAGACTCAATACACTCAGACACTGAATTTCAGTATGACATACGACTAGAAAGAATATTTTTAGGTTCCATATTTAAAATTTTGTAAACCTACTTTTCATCAACTGATTATGGTGACAAATAGTTTGATATATAAGGCATTATTAAAATACATTTACTGGCCGGACTCGGTGGCTCAGTCTGTAATCTCATGCTTTGGGAGGCTGAGGTGAGTGAATTGCCTGAGCCCACGGGTTCAAGACCTGCCTGGGCAACTTGGCAAGACCTCATCTCTACGATAAATCAAAAATTAGCTGGGCATGGTAGCTCACTCATGTAGTTCCAGCTACTTCGAAGGCTGAGATGGAACCCAGCAGGTTGAGGCTGCGGTTGCTGGGAGTGGCCAGTGCACTCCAGTCTGGGTGACAGAGTGAGACTCTAACTAAAAAAAAAAAAAAAAATACATTTACCATAGTGAAAAAATTAGAACTCAAAATATAAAAAATAAGCTATCAAAGCCATCTGTTGAAGAAATCTTGACACATAAAAGGACTTTCCTTTCCTGACACTAGTTCATCTCTCCTACCTCTCATATGCTGCCCTAAATATGACAGCTGCATGGGTGATTAGATCTCTCACCTCTGAAATCTGAATTCCACATGCTTAATATGTCACTTTATCTAAATTAATGTGTAGTAATGGAAAAGCTCCCTCTATTTATACATGAGTATAATTGTATATCGGCAACTTATATTGCCACCAGAGTGCAGAGGAAGCCTCAATATGTCAGTTGCATTTGACAAAGGACTTACTTATGCTTTATTTTTTTAAAAGGTGCAGGAATATTTTTATACTTTGTCTAAATCTGCATTGTGTATTCAATGTCAAGCGACATTTTTTAAAAAAAGTTGATTTCCAGAAAGAATTTGTTTAATATCAGGCCTATGGATTGGAATTTAATAAAGAACATGTGAATAAAAACAAGGCTAAATCTATCATCATATCTTATCTGCTATTGTTATACTTTTGTACATAACCTTCAGCTATTGCACATAAAAAGTAGAGGTGTAAAGTGGTATAATGAAGTAATATGAAGTTCAGAATTTTAGTTTCATGAGTTAATATTTCTCACCTGGATAAAATTAAAAAAATAATTTTTATCAAGATCATTATGAAATCAAATAAAGCAAGCAAATAAAATGCCAGGAACAGTACTTGACATAGAGTGGGTACTCAATCTCTTTTTCTAGCTTCTTTCTTCACAAGTCAATGATGGCAAGGTTTTACTGTATAAATAAAGCCCCTTATATGCAATTTTATTTTTAATGTGCATTAATATTTTTTGGTTCAAACTTGAGTTGATTAACCTTCTTGTATTATCACCTTTCAATTTATATGAATACTTAGCATTTTTATTTAGTAGTCTGGAGCAGTGGTATAAACTCACATAAGGTGAAAGTCATATTTAACATTTTTATATGAAATGCATGCATTTATTTTCTCTAAAAAATTGCAAAGTTATGGAAATTTTAGTGAGCATTTCATAATTATTTCACAGAGCAAAGCAAACTATAC
>NW_007220412.1:0-781 GCF_000164805.1 Carlito syrichta | reverse complement strand
CATTCCATTTTTAATGGGATTATTTGTTTTTCTGTTATAGAGTTGTTTGACTTCCTCATATATTCTGGTTATTAATTCCTTGTAGGGTGGTGCTTTAGTTTGGATATTTGACCCTCCAAACCTGATGTTGAAATTTGATCTCCAGTGTTGGAGGTGGGACCTAATGGGAGGTGTTTGGATCATGGGGGCAGATCCCTCATGAGTGACTTGGTAATGAGTGGGTTTTTGCTCTCTTAGTTCCCAAGGGCTCCTCCTCCCACTCTCTTTCTGTTGCTAGTGGTCTCTGTACACACCTGCTCTCCTTAACCTTTCACTATGAGTGGAAGCAGCCTGAAACCCTCACCAGAAGCAGATGCTAGTGCCATACTTCTTGTACAGTCTGCAGAACCATAAGCCAAAGAAATCTTTCTTTATAAATTACCTAGTCTCAGGTGTTCCTTTATAGCAACACAGATGGTCTAAGACAAATAGATAGTTGGCAAACATTTTCTTCCATTCTGTAGGTTGTCTCTTCACTTTGTTAATTGTTTCCTTAGCTGTGTGGAAGCTTTTTAGCTTGATGTAATCCCATTTGTCTATTTTTGCTTTTGATGCTTGTTGCTTGTGCTGTTAGAATCTTACCCCCAAAATGGATGAGGTTTGATCTTCTTTACTGAGTCTATTGATTCAAATGTGAATCTTTTCCAGAACACCCTCACAGACATACCCAGAAATGCTTTATTAGCTATCTGAGCATCCCTTAGCTCAGTCAAGTTTGCACATAGCATTAACCATTACAGTC
>NW_007220411.1:0-799 GCF_000164805.1 Carlito syrichta | reverse complement strand
TTTTTGCTTTTGATGCTTGTTGCTTGTGCTGTTAGAATCTTACCCCCAAAATGGATGAGGTTTGATCTTCTTTACTGAGTCTATTGATTCAAATGTGAATCTTTTCCAGAACACCCTCACAGACATACCCAGAAATGCTTTATTAGCTATCTGAGCATCCCTTAGCTCAGTCAAGTTTGCACATAGCATTAACCATTACAGTCATTATCTTCAAAGAGTCCCTGAGACTGTGAATTTCTTAAGGAAAGGTCGTGTTATTATTCGTCTTTGCATTCTTATCGCAGTGCTTGATTCTTGATTGATGATAGTAAATAATTGTAGCATGACCCAATTTACAGCCCTGTTCATGGAAGGAAATGGTGGTCTGGTGCATCATTAAGCAATTAGCACTTGAGAATCACGCACATAGAGCCCAAAAGAATACTCAGAATGATCCTTTGTTTTCAAGTTGAACTGAAACCATAGGCAGAATATTTTAGAGTAAATATTTTGTTTTCAGTTTCTGTAAATTCCCAGACTCTAAAGGCTCTTAGATTCTTCAAACCTGGCTTTTAGGGCCATTCCACTTGCCCATCTCAAAATCATCCTTCTTGTACCTTCTCTCTTTTCCTCCCATTCCTAACCTCTCCACCTTCTAATTTCATTTTCTTTCTTTCCTAGAGCCTGTTTGTTCTCCTGACCTCTGTAGCATCTTGGATATATATATATATATCTCCAGGTCCATTTGGCTCCACTCTAGAATTAATGGTGATTGTGGTGGCTTTGATCCTGACAACTAGATCTTTTATACTGCAAGCAT
>NW_007220410.1:0-3280 GCF_000164805.1 Carlito syrichta | reverse complement strand
AAGCAAAAGCAAATTAGAGAATTGTGAAGCTCATCTCTAGTAAGGCAATTGATTACAGATCCCTGGACCCATACTCTGTAAATGTACAAATGTCTCTAATAGACATTATAAAGGAAGAGGCTTTTCTCCAATACTGACACTCCTCATCTTCTCTTGTTCAAAGTTTTCCCTTGTGGCAGTTCTCCTTAATTCCAATTTGTGAATGGTCGATTACATTGAGCCCAGGGTCTTCTACACTTTGATGTTAACAAGGACATCCTGAACTGGGAAGTAAGGTTATATTGGAATCCATCTGTGGACAACAGAAGAGACTTTGAACATTACTACTTTGGAAACTTATGCTTATAGCGATGGAAATTGTGGTGATTTGACTTTGTAAGAAGCATAAGTCAATGAATGCCAAGTCTAATGAGGTCAAATGGTATGAACACAAATTGAAAGGGTGGATCATTAGGCAATTTTAGATAATCCAGATCAAGAGGACAAGTACAATTATCAAAGACAGTTTATTCACACACAAAATTAAAATTTATACTTGCAAATGCATATAAAAATTTTAGAAGGATACATAACTAGCTGTTACCATTATATATTATAATTTGCAATTTATAATTGAGGTATCAATAAAACAATTTTTAATCTAAATATTTTGACATTTCAAACATTTCCAAGTCACTTGAATTAATCTTTGTTTCAAAATAATTAAATATAACTCCTTTAGACAAATGAATCCTTTCAAATGTGTTTGACCTTCTTAGAAACAAGCTCCAGTTTACTGACTTCATTCTTCACTTCCTCTCTTCTTTCATTTTTAGATGTCTTTGGTGAGTAGTTTGTTCATTCAGTCTGTCCCTCTGACCCTTTAAACATCAGCCATCTTCTTTTTGGTTCTTTTAGTCAACAGAATTTGTCCTCTCAAATGTCACCAACCAATAACATGCCTCTATCTCAAAAACATTCTTCTGGAAATTATTTTAAGTATTAGCCTTTATAAACATATATTAAAGGATTATTTAAATTTTATGGATTAATACGTTAATATTAATTATTTAAAGTTGATGGATCAATATATTACATTAATATATAATCAATATTATATTAATATATAATATGGATTAATTGAAAAATCAAACCTTCAAACATTTTGCTAATATTGTCATCCTACAAAAATCAGACTCAATGTAATATAAAATAAAACTAAGATGCTATTACATAATTTTCTTAGGAAAAATCTATAGACCAGTTAAATTAATTCATGACAATCTGTTTTAATCTATGGTAACAATTATGTTGTTGTCACTCTCTGTGACAGTAATATCAAATTGTCACCTTTGCCATTTTCTTGAAAACCAAAATCTTTCTTCTTCATGTATCAGTTGTTGAAGTAAGCTGCATAGGGGCTATGAGAAACTCATCTATGACATTGTGTTGTTCTTATAATAATACATAAAATTCTTAACATGCTCTACAAAGTGACTACAGGGTTTGTCACTACTCTACTTTATCTCATATTAGTATCACTCTTAATCTTTGTATCCTAGGATAATTGTCTTTCCAATGTATCAAGAATACCACCTATTTTCTGCCTAAAATTAGTCTCAGTGGAATCTTCCTCTTAGCCCTCCACACCTAAGTATATTTTACTCAACTTCAATAATTTAATTTAAATTGCATGTAATTAGTACAGTTTACTTTAATTTCTCCAGATCAGGTCAGATCTCCCTTATGTGTACTCTCGACATATTAGTAGGACCCATTTATTACCATTAATAAACAGATATTGATACATTATTTTTTAGCTAAAGTCCAAATTTTGTTTATATATTTTCCATTTTTCAATTGTGTTTCTCTATTTCAGAATCTCATCATGGATGCCACATAATATCTGCTTATCATGTCTCCTTATTCCTAATTATTCTGACAGTTTCTAAGACTTTCTTCATTTCTAGTGACCTTGACAGTTTTCAAGAATACTGGTCAAATGTTTTGTAGGATTTATCTTTGTTGGGATTCTCCTGTTTTTCATGATTACACTGGGGTTATACATTTTTAAAACAAAGATCACAGAGGTAAAGCATCAATCTCATCACAGTATGTCAAGAGTATATACTACAAACATGACAACACAGTGGATAATAACTTTGATCACCTTGCTGAAAGAATGCTTGTTAGGTTTCTTCACTGTAAATTTAATGTCTCTCCAGTCCACACATAAAGAGTAAAAATTAATGATTTTCTTCATGATAGAATATCAACGTAAGTTATTTGGTTTTTTGGTTTTTTTTACACGGGAGATTTGTCTTTTCTCCCTCAACTTTTTGTTTATTAAATTATTTATATTTGTGTGAACTCATTTTTTTATGCTTTGCGATGATTAAATACGATATCACTAATTTTTTTTTGCTGGAATTGTCTCAGTTTTCGCCTTTAGAAACCCTTAAAATTGCTATTGTTTTCCTTCAACATGTTCTTTAGATATAGATATCATTTGTTTGTTTGTTGATTTCCTCCTTATTTTCTGGCCTATACACTGTTCCAGATTCAAATTGTAGATTTCTTTTTGCCGTCCTAGAACTATCTATGTCTCAAAAAAGCCCTGTATCTTTTACTATAAAATGACATTAGAAACAGGAACCTGGAAACTAATATGCTCATTCCATTTCTGGCAATAGTAATTTGTGTCTTGTTTCATTTATTTTGGGTTGTCCTGGAGAAGAATTTATAGATTTTAGTAATCTTTAAAAAAAAAAAAAAGCCGGGCTCGGTGGCTCAGCCTGTAATCCTGCACCTTTGGGAGGCTGAAGTGAGTGGATTGCCTGAGCCCGCGGGTTCAAGACCCACCTGGGCAGCGAGACCTCATCTCTACAATAAATCAAAAAATAAGCCGGGCATGGTAGCGCATGCCTGTAATTCTGGTTACTTGGAAGGCTGAGGCAGAAGGATCGCTGGAGCCCAACAGATTGAGGCTACGGTGGCCAGGAGCAGCCACTGCACTCCAGTCTGGGCAACAGAGTGAGATTCCAACCCCCCCCCCAAAAAAACCACAGAGTTTTTGCATATATTGATTTTTTGTTTCATTGTTATTGATATTTGCTGTAAGTTATATTTTTTATTTTGCTTGCTTTAAGCCTAAATTAGAAACTTTATTTAGTTTTCTAAGATGAGTGGCTAAATTCCTGATTTTAGATATCAATTTTAGAAACATTTTCTTTAAACTCTGTTTATAATACATTTCACACAATTTTGCTAAATTCTATTTTAATTCTCATTCAATTTAAAA
>NW_007220409.1:0-3573 GCF_000164805.1 Carlito syrichta | reverse complement strand
AAGCAAAAGCAAATTAGAGAATTGTGAAGCTCATCTCTAGTAAGGCAATTGATTACAGATCCCTGGACCCATACTCTGTAAATGTACAAATGTCTCTAATAGACATTATAAAGGAAGAGGCTTTTCTCCAATACTGACACTCCTCATCTTCTCTTGTTCAAAGTTTTCCCTTGTGGCAGTTCTCCTTAATTCCAATTTGTGAATGGTCGATTACATTGAGCCCAGGGTCTTCTACACTTTGATGTTAACAAGGACATCCTGAACTGGGAAGTAAGGTTATATTGGAATCCATCTGTGGACAACAGAAGAGACTTTGAACATTACTACTTTGGAAACTTATGCTTATAGCGATGGAAATTGTGGTGATTTGACTTTGTAAGAAGCATAAGTCAATGAATGCCAAGTCTAATGAGGTCAAATGGTATGAACACAAATTGAAAGGGTGGATCATTAGGCAATTTTAGATAATCCAGATCAAGAGGACAAGTACAATTATCAAAGACAGTTTATTCACACACAAAATTAAAATTTATACTTGCAAATGCATATAAAAATTTTAGAAGGATACATAACTAGCTGTTACCATTATATATTATAATTTGCAATTTATAATTGAGGTATCAATAAAACAATTTTTAATCTAAATATTTTGACATTTCAAACATTTCCAAGTCACTTGAATTAATCTTTGTTTCAAAATAATTAAATATAACTCCTTTAGACAAATGAATCCTTTCAAATGTGTTTGACCTTCTTAGAAACAAGCTCCAGTTTACTGACTTCATTCTTCACTTCCTCTCTTCTTTCATTTTTAGATGTCTTTGGTGAGTAGTTTGTTCATTCAGTCTGTCCCTCTGACCCTTTAAACATCAGCCATCTTCTTTTTGGTTCTTTTAGTCAACAGAATTTGTCCTCTCAAATGTCACCAACCAATAACATGCCTCTATCTCAAAAACATTCTTCTGGAAATTATTTTAAGTATTAGCCTTTATAAACATATATTAAAGGATTATTTAAATTTTATGGATTAATACGTTAATATTAATTATTTAAAGTTGATGGATCAATATATTACATTAATATATAATCAATATTATATTAATATATAATATGGATTAATTGAAAAATCAAACCTTCAAACATTTTGCTAATATTGTCATCCTACAAAAATCAGACTCAATGTAATATAAAATAAAACTAAGATGCTATTACATAATTTTCTTAGGAAAAATCTATAGACCAGTTAAATTAATTCATGACAATCTGTTTTAATCTATGGTAACAATTATGTTGTTGTCACTCTCTGTGACAGTAATATCAAATTGTCACCTTTGCCATTTTCTTGAAAACCAAAATCTTTCTTCTTCATGTATCAGTTGTTGAAGTAAGCTGCATAGGGGCTATGAGAAACTCATCTATGACATTGTGTTGTTCTTATAATAATACATAAAATTCTTAACATGCTCTACAAAGTGACTACAGGGTTTGTCACTACTCTACTTTATCTCATATTAGTATCACTCTTAATCTTTGTATCCTAGGATAATTGTCTTTCCAATGTATCAAGAATACCACCTATTTTCTGCCTAAAATTAGTCTCAGTGGAATCTTCCTCTTAGCCCTCCACACCTAAGTATATTTTACTCAACTTCAATAATTTAATTTAAATTGCATGTAATTAGTACAGTTTACTTTAATTTCTCCAGATCAGGTCAGATCTCCCTTATGTGTACTCTCGACATATTAGTAGGACCCATTTATTACCATTAATAAACAGATATTGATACATTATTTTTTAGCTAAAGTCCAAATTTTGTTTATATATTTTCCATTTTTCAATTGTGTTTCTCTATTTCAGAATCTCATCATGGATGCCACATAATATCTGCTTATCATGTCTCCTTATTCCTAATTATTCTGACAGTTTCTAAGACTTTCTTCATTTCTAGTGACCTTGACAGTTTTCAAGAATACTGGTCAAATGTTTTGTAGGATTTATCTTTGTTGGGATTCTCCTGTTTTTCATGATTACACTGGGGTTATACATTTTTAAAACAAAGATCACAGAGGTAAAGCATCAATCTCATCACAGTATGTCAAGAGTATATACTACAAACATGACAACACAGTGGATAATAACTTTGATCACCTTGCTGAAAGAATGCTTGTTAGGTTTCTTCACTGTAAATTTAATGTCTCTCCAGTCCACACATAAAGAGTAAAAATTAATGATTTTCTTCATGATAGAATATCAACGTAAGTTATTTGGTTTTTTGGTTTTTTTTACACGGGAGATTTGTCTTTTCTCCCTCAACTTTTTGTTTATTAAATTATTTATATTTGTGTGAACTCATTTTTTTATGCTTTGCGATGATTAAATACGATATCACTAATTTTTTTTTGCTGGAATTGTCTCAGTTTTCGCCTTTAGAAACCCTTAAAATTGCTATTGTTTTCCTTCAACATGTTCTTTAGATATAGATATCATTTGTTTGTTTGTTGATTTCCTCCTTATTTTCTGGCCTATACACTGTTCCAGATTCAAATTGTAGATTTCTTTTTGCCGTCCTAGAACTATCTATGTCTCAAAAAAGCCCTGTATCTTTTACTATAAAATGACATTAGAAACAGGAACCTGGAAACTAATATGCTCATTCCATTTCTGGCAATAGTAATTTGTGTCTTGTTTCATTTATTTTGGGTTGTCCTGGAGAAGAATTTATAGATTTTAGTAATCTTAAAAAAAAAAAAAAAGCCGGGCTCGGTGGCTCAGCCTGTAATCCTGCACCTTTGGGAGGCTGAAGTGAGTGGATTGCCTGAGCCCGCGGGTTCAAGACCCACCTGGGCAGCGAGACCTCATCTCTACAATAAATCAAAAAATAAACCGGGCATGGTAGCGCATGCCTGTAATTCTGGTTACTTGGAAGCCTAAGGCAGAAGGATCGCTGGAGCCCAACAGATCGAGGCTACGGTGGCCAGGAGCGGCCACTGCACTCCAGTCTGGGCAACAGAGTGAGATTCCAACCCCCCCCAAAAAAAACCACAGAGTTTTTGCATATATTGATTTTTTGTTTCATTGTTATTGATATTTGCTGTAAGTTATATTTTTTATTTTGCTTGCTTTAAGCCTAAATTAGAAACTTTATTTAGTTTTCTAAGATGAGTGGCTAAATTCCTGATTTTAGATATCAATTTTAGAAACATTTCTTTAAACTCTGTTTATAATACATTTCACACATTTTGCTAAATTCTATTTTAATTCTCATTCAATTTAAAATGTTTTAAAAATTTCTTTTTGGGGGCATTCTTTTTTGCCCTTTGTGTTATTTAGAAGTGTGTTTTTTATTCTTCAAATATTTAGGCATCATTCAGCTATATATTTCTGCTGTTCATTTCCAAGTAATTTGATTGTATTTTGTGAACTTATTTTGCATAATTCTTTTTATAGAAAATATTAAATGTACATTTTATGACCCAGAATTTAGTCTATCTTTGTGTATATCCTGTGTGAACTGGAAATGATGTATATTTTAGTTTTTGAATTTTCTATAAATGTTGATTTGTTGATTGGTA
>NW_007220408.1:0-3729 GCF_000164805.1 Carlito syrichta | reverse complement strand
AAGCAAAAGCAAATTAGAGAATTGTGAAGCTCATCTCTAGTAAGGCAATTGATTACAGATCCCTGGACCCATACTCTGTAAATGTACAAATGTCTCTAATAGACATTATAAAGGAAGAGGCTTTTCTCCAATACTGACACTCCTCATCTTCTCTTGTTCAAAGTTTTCCCTTGTGGCAGTTCTCCTTAATTCCAATTTGTGAATGGTCGATTACATTGAGCCCAGGGTCTTCTACACTTTGATGTTAACAAGGACATCCTGAACTGGGAAGTAAGGTTATATTGGAATCCATCTGTGGACAACAGAAGAGACTTTGAACATTACTACTTTGGAAACTTATGCTTATAGCGATGGAAATTGTGGTGATTTGACTTTGTAAGAAGCATAAGTCAATGAATGCCAAGTCTAATGAGGTCAAATGGTATGAACACAAATTGAAAGGGTGGATCATTAGGCAATTTTAGATAATCCAGATCAAGAGGACAAGTACAATTATCAAAGACAGTTTATTCACACACAAAATTAAAATTTATACTTGCAAATGCATATAAAAATTTTAGAAGGATACATAACTAGCTGTTACCATTATATATTATAATTTGCAATTTATAATTGAGGTATCAATAAAACAATTTTTAATCTAAATATTTTGACATTTCAAACATTTCCAAGTCACTTGAATTAATCTTTGTTTCAAAATAATTAAATATAACTCCTTTAGACAAATGAATCCTTTCAAATGTGTTTGACCTTCTTAGAAACAAGCTCCAGTTTACTGACTTCATTCTTCACTTCCTCTCTTCTTTCATTTTTAGATGTCTTTGGTGAGTAGTTTGTTCATTCAGTCTGTCCCTCTGACCCTTTAAACATCAGCCATCTTCTTTTTGGTTCTTTTAGTCAACAGAATTTGTCCTCTCAAATGTCACCAACCAATAACATGCCTCTATCTCAAAAACATTCTTCTGGAAATTATTTTAAGTATTAGCCTTTATAAACATATATTAAAGGATTATTTAAATTTTATGGATTAATACGTTAATATTAATTATTTAAAGTTGATGGATCAATATATTACATTAATATATAATCAATATTATATTAATATATAATATGGATTAATTGAAAAATCAAACCTTCAAACATTTTGCTAATATTGTCATCCTACAAAAATCAGACTCAATGTAATATAAAATAAAACTAAGATGCTATTACATAATTTTCTTAGGAAAAATCTATAGACCAGTTAAATTAATTCATGACAATCTGTTTTAATCTATGGTAACAATTATGTTGTTGTCACTCTCTGTGACAGTAATATCAAATTGTCACCTTTGCCATTTTCTTGAAAACCAAAATCTTTCTTCTTCATGTATCAGTTGTTGAAGTAAGCTGCATAGGGGCTATGAGAAACTCATCTATGACATTGTGTTGTTCTTATAATAATACATAAAATTCTTAACATGCTCTACAAAGTGACTACAGGGTTTGTCACTACTCTACTTTATCTCATATTAGTATCACTCTTAATCTTTGTATCCTAGGATAATTGTCTTTCCAATGTATCAAGAATACCACCTATTTTCTGCCTAAAATTAGTCTCAGTGGAATCTTCCTCTTAGCCCTCCACACCTAAGTATATTTTACTCAACTTCAATAATTTAATTTAAATTGCATGTAATTAGTACAGTTTACTTTAATTTCTCCAGATCAGGTCAGATCTCCCTTATGTGTACTCTCGACATATTAGTAGGACCCATTTATTACCATTAATAAACAGATATTGATACATTATTTTTTAGCTAAAGTCCAAATTTTGTTTATATATTTTCCATTTTTCAATTGTGTTTCTCTATTTCAGAATCTCATCATGGATGCCACATAATATCTGCTTATCATGTCTCCTTATTCCTAATTATTCTGACAGTTTCTAAGACTTTCTTCATTTCTAGTGACCTTGACAGTTTTCAAGAATACTGGTCAAATGTTTTGTAGGATTTATCTTTGTTGGGATTCTCCTGTTTTTCATGATTACACTGGGGTTATACATTTTTAAAACAAAGATCACAGAGGTAAAGCATCAATCTCATCACAGTATGTCAAGAGTATATACTACAAACATGACAACACAGTGGATAATAACTTTGATCACCTTGCTGAAAGAATGCTTGTTAGGTTTCTTCACTGTAAATTTAATGTCTCTCCAGTCCACACATAAAGAGTAAAAATTAATGATTTTCTTCATGATAGAATATCAACGTAAGTTATTTGGTTTTTTGGTTTTTTTTACACGGGAGATTTGTCTTTTCTCCCTCAACTTTTTGTTTATTAAATTATTTATATTTGTGTGAACTCATTTTTTTATGCTTTGCGATGATTAAATACGATATCACTAATTTTTTTTTGCTGGAATTGTCTCAGTTTTCGCCTTTAGAAACCCTTAAAATTGCTATTGTTTTCCTTCAACATGTTCTTTAGATATAGATATCATTTGTTTGTTTGTTGATTTCCTCCTTATTTTCTGGCCTATACACTGTTCCAGATTCAAATTGTAGATTTCTTTTTGCCGTCCTAGAACTATCTATGTCTCAAAAAAGCCCTGTATCTTTTACTATAAAATGACATTAGAAACAGGAACCTGGAAACTAATATGCTCATTCCATTTCTGGCAATAGTAATTTGTGTCTTGTTTCATTTATTTTGGGTTGTCCTGGAGAAGAATTTATAGATTTTAGTAATCTTAAAAAAAAAAAAAAAGCCGGGCTCGGTGGCTCAGCCTGTAATCCTGCACCTTTGGGAGGCTGAAGTGAGTGGATTGCCTGAGCCCGCGGGTTCAAGACCCACCTGGGCAGCGAGACCTCATCTCTACAATAAATCAAAAAATAAGCCGGGCATGGTAGCGCATGCCTGTAATTCTGGTTACTTGGAAGGCTGAGGCAGAAGGATCGCTGGAGCCCAACAGATCGAGGCTACGGTGGCCAGGAGCGGCCACTGCACTCCAGTCTGGGCAACAGAGTGAGATTCCAACCCCCCCCCCCAAAAAAACCACAGAGTTTTTGCATATATTGATTTTTTGTTTCATTGTTATTGATATTTGCTGTAAGTTATATTTTTTATTTTGCTTGCTTAAGCCTAAATTAGAAACTTTATTTAGTTTTCTAAGATGAGTGGCTAAATTGCTGATTTTAGATATCAATTTTAGAAACATTTCTTTAAACTCTGTTTATAATACATTTCACACATTTTGCTAAATTCTATTTTAATTCTCATTCAATTTAAAATGTTTTAAAAATTTCTTTTTGGGGGCATTCTTTTTTGCCCTTTGTGTTATTTAGAAGTGTGTTTTTTATTCTTCAAATATTTAGGCATCATTCAGCTATATATTTCTGCTGTTCATTTCCAAGTAATTTGATTGTATTTTGTGAACTTATTTTGCATAATTCTTTTTATAAAAAATATTAAATGTACATTTTATGACCCAGAATTTAGTCTATCTTTGTGTATATCCTGTGTGAACTGGAAATTATGTATATTTTAGTTTTTGAATTTTCTATAAATGTTGATTTGTTGATTGGTAATAACAATAAAGTATACAATGGTTTAATAGATTTGATACATGCTTAATTTATCAATATCAATTATTGAGGAGAGTGTTGAAGTTTGTAGGTATATTAGAGAATTTGTAGATTTGTTTTTATAGGGCTTTTTTATGTATGCATTTTGATGCTCTAT
>NW_007220407.1:0-721 GCF_000164805.1 Carlito syrichta | reverse complement strand
CCTGTGCTTTTAATATATAAAATAGGCAATTTATAGAAAAATATAATTGGGTTTTGTTTTTTATTCATTCTTTTAAAAACTGTCATTTAATTTATTTTGATGGTATTTATACCACTCACATTTAAAGTGATTAATAAATAATCACTTGTTGAATTAATAATCAATAGGTAGATTAATATCTGCCTTAATTGTACAATTGTATGTTCACTGCATTCGTTCTTTCTTCTATTCTTCCTCTATTTTTTGGTCATTTCAGGTTCTATTTGAGTAATGTATATTTTAAAATTATATCTATTCTATGTCAGAAAGAAGAAGACAAACAGTCTATTGAGAATAGCTCTATGAATAACACTGTCATATTTTGCTGGACACAGGTTGAACCTGCTTGAGAATTCAATAAAATTGAAATGTTAGTTTATATATATTTTTCTTTTTTAAATAACATTTGAGAAATGCAGTAAGACAATTCACTAAACATACAGATATTAACTACTAAGAAATGACATGTGTATTATTTTTTTAAGAGCTAGTTTTAATCTGTCACTGCTAATAGCAGGAGACTATTGTTTGACTAAAATTGTAATATAGAAATTTCTCACCATGCTTAAAACTCATGAAGCCATATCCACATAGACAACTGTTTATTAATTGATAAATTGGTTTATTGACTCTAATGAGAAAAATACAGCCTTTACAGGCTGTAATGCAATTACAACTAGTG
>NW_007220406.1:0-807 GCF_000164805.1 Carlito syrichta | reverse complement strand
CCTGCTGGTTACTTTTAACCTACCTGTGCTTTTAATATATAAAATAGGCAATTTATAGAAAAATATAATTGGGTTTTGTTTTTTATTCATTCTTTAAAAACTGTCATTTAATTTATTTTGATGGTATTTATACCACTCACATTTAAAGTGATTAATAAATAATCACTTGTTGAATTAATAATCAATAGGTAGATTAATATCTGCCTTAATTGTACAATTGTATGTTCACTGCATTCGTTCTTTCTTCTATTCTTCCTCTATTTTTTGGTCATTTCAGGTTCTATTTGAGTAATGTATATTTTAAAATTATATCTATTCTATGTCAGAAAGAAGAAGACAAACAGTCTATTGAGAATAGCTCTATGAATAACACTGTCATATTTTGCTGGACACAGGTTGAACCTGCTTGAGAATTCAATAAAATTGAAATGTTAATTTATATATATTTTTCTTTTTTAAATAACATTTGAGAAATGCAGTAAGACAATTCACTAAACATACAGATATTAACTACTAAGAAATGACATGTGTATTATTTTTTTAAGAGCTAGTTTTAATCTGTCACTGCTAATAGCAGGAAACTATTGTTTGACTAAAATTGTAATATAGAAATTTCTCACCATGCTTAAAACTCATGAAGCCATATCCACATAGACAACTGTTTATTAATTGATAAATTGGTTTATTGACTCTAATGACAAAAATACAGCCTTTACAGGCTGTAATGCAATTACAACTAGTGTGAATTTTCTATTGCCTATTTGGTTGGAAATATAGTTTTGAGTAGTTTTACATCATGTCTGTTTT
>NW_007220405.1:0-728 GCF_000164805.1 Carlito syrichta | reverse complement strand
AAGGAGAAAGAAACTTTCAGCTTATTACAATATACCACATTATATCAAATATATAATCCTCTGTGTATTCTAGGGATATTTGGCATTCTGAGAAGTAAATTGGTAGAATTACACAAATAACCCCAATTTCTACCCTTCTCTATGTATATCCACTTTTCTTTTTGACTTCACAGCTCCTTCCACCACAAAAGATAGACTCTATTGTCCCTCACCTTAAGCCTGGGTTGAACTCATGATTTGGGTTGCCAGTTGAATGGAATGCATCACAATAGATACTGCTATTTTATAGACTGAAAAGATCAAGGTCAAGAAGCATTGTGTGCTTCATCTCTATCTCTTTTAGTGATCTGTCTCTGTAATAAAAACAAGCCCAGGTTAATCCCATAGTATATGAGAGACCACATAGAGGAGAACTGGATCATGCCAGGCAAGACCTTCCTAGACCACTCAGCATATAACCAACCAACCTCAAACTGACTACAAATATATGATTAAAACATATTGAGGTTATTTGATCTTGACTTGGATCAGAAGAGTCATCTTGCAAATATATACATTTCTGAGCAAAAAAAATAGATATTTTTTGTGAAATGTCATGCTGGTTTCACTGTTTTTTTAACACATAGTATTGACTGTGGCCATAAATAATTCAAATAGCTTTACGTGCCTATGAAAATTTGACTACTGTAAGTATTTAGTGGTAGTTAATGCACATATTTGGTAACATT
>NW_007220404.1:0-763 GCF_000164805.1 Carlito syrichta | reverse complement strand
TTCAGCTTATTACAATATACCACATTATATCAAATATATAATCCTCTGTGTATTCTAGGGATATTTGGCATTCTGAGAAGTAAATTGGTAGAATTACACAAATAACCCCAATTTCTACCCTTCTCTATGTATATCCACTTTTCCTTTTGACTTCACAGCTCCTTCCACCACAAAAGATAGACTCTATTGTCCCTCACCTTAAGCCTGGGTTGAACTCATGATTTGGGTTGCCAGTTGAATGGAATGCATCACAATAGATACTGCTATTTTATAGACTGAAAAGATCAAGGTCAAGAAGCGTTGTGTGCTTCATCTCTATCTCTTTTAGTGATCTGTCTCTGTAATAAAAACAAGCCCAGGTTAATCCCATAGTATATGAGAGACCACATAGAGGAGAACTGAATCATGCCAGGCAAGACCTTCCTAGACCACTCAGCATATAACCAACCAACCTCAAACTGACTACAAATAAATGATTAAAACATATTGAGGTTATTTGATCTTGACTTGGATCAGAAGAGTCATCTTGCAAATATATACATTTCTGAGCAAAAAAAATAGATATTTTTTGTGAAATGTCATGCTGGTTTCACTGTTTTTTTTAACACATAGTATTGACTGTGGCCGTAAATAATTCAAACAGCTTTACGTGCCTATGAAAATTTGACTCCTGTAAGTATTTAGTGGTAGTTAATGCACATATTTGGTAACATTTCAGGTATGTACACTTTCCTTCCATGAATTTAATTTTAATTTAAAGATG
>NW_007220403.1:0-706 GCF_000164805.1 Carlito syrichta | reverse complement strand
CATGATTTGGGTTGCCAGTTGAATGGAATGCATCACAATAGATACTGCTATTTTATAGACTGAAAAGATCAAGGTCAAGAAGCATTGTGTGCTTCATCTCTATCTCTTTTAGTGATCTGTCTCTGTAATAAAAACAAGCCCAGGTTAATCCCATAGTATATGAGAGACCACATAGAGGAGAACTGGATCATGCCAGGCAAGACCTTCCTAGACCAGTCAGCATATAACCAACCAACCTCAAACTGACTATAAATATATGATTAAAACATATTGAGGTTATTTGATCTTGACTTGGATCAGAAGAGTCATCTTGCAAATGTATACATTTCTGAGCAAAAGAAATAGATATTTTTTGTGAAATGTCATGCTGGTTTCACTGTTTTTTTAACACATAGTATTGACTGTGGCCGTAAATAATTCAAACAGCTTTACGTGCCTATGAAAATTTGACTACTGTAAGTATTTAGTGGTAGTTAATGCACATATTTGGTAACATTTCAGGTATGTACACTTTCCTTCCATGAATTTAATTTTAATTTAAAGATGTGCTTAAATGGACACACCTACAGATGTTGAAAAATATAATGTTTATGAGCATTAATATGGTAAAAATACCTATTTCATTATATATTAAGAACATAGTGTTTTCTTATGTTCAGATTTTTAAAAAAAATTTCCAGCATCAATTGTATGTTTGTGTGTGCAA
>NW_007220402.1:0-15496 GCF_000164805.1 Carlito syrichta | reverse complement strand
GTAATAATTACCTTTACATGTAATAGCTAATGCTTAATTTTCTTAACGACCATTGTTGACCGGATTTTGGGAAGAGTAGGAAGCACCAGGAATCTAGACAACAACTGTACTGGCACAATCCATCCTATGTAACTATTTTGGAGCTCTATTGAAGGACTGCAATTTCTAGGAGACTTGTATGGTAAGTTGCAGCTAATTTCAGTTCATTCCAGATCTTAGTACAGTAGCAGCTACTCATCCTATACTCCCCAGCAATGTGGCAGGCAGCCATGCATGTGTTCTAGGATCAGCTTTCATACAATTTGAAAAGCAAGAAACCTGTCCTCCAATATCAGTAATCTGTGATCTAATCACTGATTGCTGCTCTGATCACAAAGGTGCAGACAAAGAAGGTAAACAGTCATTGTTGCTACACCTTCCCCCATTTTTGAAATCCCTGCCCCTCCTGCTGAAGTGACTTTCAGGGAATATAAAGGACCACTGATCTTTTCCCCATTAGCCTTTGATTTTCTCTTCTCCCCCTTTTGGGAGCTAGACAAAAAAGCTAGGTTATTCAAAACAACTAAATATATGAGGAAAATTAGAAGTGACCACACATGCCCAGGGGAAGATACAGGCTCAGAAAAGACCTCAGAAGACCTTATATTTATACTTTAGACCGATCCTTGTTTCAGAGACAGCCTACAACAATTTTAAAAATGCAAAAAACAATAACAGAAATCAGAAAAACCTTTAGGAAAAGGGAGAATCTGTTTTCTAGGCTTATCATGTTATTATTTTCAAATGTCCAGTTTTCAAAAGCAACAACAAAATCACAAGACATATAAGAAAACAGGAAAGTCTATTCAAAGAAAAAAATAAATCAAAACTATCTCTGAAAGAGACATATTGGCAAATCTACTGGACAAATATATATTTTTTTAAACTGGTCTAAAGCATGCTCAAAGAAATAAAGGAGAATATGGTGAAAGTAAACAGTATATGAGTGATATGGAAATATCAATGCCAGGCTCAGTGGCTCAGCCTGTAATCCCACACCTTTGGGAGGCTGAAGTGAGTGGGTTGCCTGAGCCCGTGGGTTCGAGACCCGCCTGAGTAACTTGGTGAGACCTCATCTCTACAATAAATCAAAAATAAGCTGGGCATGGTATCTCACGCCTGTAGTTCTGACTACTTGGAAGGCTGAGGTGGAAGGATCACCAGAGCCCATCAGGTCGAGGCTGTGGTGGCTGGGAGTGCCCACTGTACTCCAGTCTAGGTGACAGAGTGAGACTCCAACTCAAAAAAAAAAGTGATATAAAACCTAAAAAAAACCAAAAAACTTTCTGGAGATACAAAGTACACTACATGCAAAGAAAGAATCATTAGATGTGTTCAAAGGCAGAGTTAGAGCAGGAAAAATAAAATCAGCAAATGTGAATATAGGACAATGAAAATTATCAAGACTGAGGAACAGAAGGAAATAAGAGCATTGCAGGAACTAGAAGGAGAAAAAAGAGAAAAAAAAGAGACTGTTTGAAAAGGTAATGGATAAAAACTACCCAGTTTGCAAGTAACACATGACTATAAATATCCAAGGAGATCAATGAACTCTAAGATGAACTCAAAGAGAACAATACAGAGGTACATTATATTCATACTTTGAAAAGTCAAAGAAAGAGAGAGAATTGAAGGCAATGAGAGAGAAGCAACTCCTATCATGCAAGAAATTCTCACTAAGATTGTTAGCAGATTTCTCAGCAGAAATTATAGGGTCTAGAAGGCAATAAACCAATATATCCAAAGTGCTAAGAGAAAAATAAGTTGTCAGCCAGCCTCAGTGGCTCAGCCTGTAATCCCATGCCTTTGGAAGGCTGAGATGAGTGGATTGCCTGAGCCCGCGGGTTCGAGACCCGCCTGGGCAACTTGGCGAGACCGCATCTCTACAATAAGTCAAAAAAATTAGCTAGGTGTAGTAGCGCGCACCTGTAGTTCAAGCTACTTGGAAGGCTGAGGCAGAAGGATCACCGGAGCCCAGCAAGTCAAGGCTGCAGTGGCCGGGAGCAGCCACTGCACTCCAGTCTGGGTGACAGAGTGAGACTCCAACTCAAAAAAAAAAAAAAGAAAAGAAAAAGGAAAAGAAGTTGTCAATCATAAACTCTATATTTGGCAAAATCATACTTGAAAAGTGAGGGGGAAATTATAACATTCCCAGAAAAACAAAAGCTAAGGGAGTTTGTTAACACTAGACCTGACTTGCAAAAAGTACTAAAAAATGTCTTGTGGGGTGAGATAAAAAAACACTGACATGCTCAAAACTGTATGAAGAAATAAAGACCTAAATAAAGATAATTACATGTACAATAGTATATGTTAGTATTCTTGGAACAATGACTTGTAATTGCACTTTTTTGTTTCCTACATAAGAAAATAGTAGATTTAAAAATTAAGTATTAGTATAAAAGCTAGTGTTATTGTAACTTTGGTTAGTAATTCACATTTTCTTTTCTCCATATTTTAAGAGACTAACACATGTAAAATAATTACAAGTGTACTTTGGGGCTACTGCAGGTTTGGTTTCAGACCAGTGCAATAAAGCTAATATTGCAATAAAGAGATTCACACAGAACATTTGCTTTACTAGTACATGTACAAGTTATGTTTACACCACTATACTATGTGTCAACAGCATCATGTGTAACAAAAATGTGATTATCTTCACTAAAAATATTTTGTTGCAAAAATATCAATAATTATCTGAGACTTCAACGAGTTGTTAACTTTCTGACAGGAGGGTTTTGCCTCAATGTTGATGGCTGCTGAATTTTGAGTGTGGTGGTTGCTGAAAACTGGAGTGGCAGGGCCAATTTCTTAAAATAAGACAGCAATACGTTTTGCCACATTGGCACTTCCATTCAAAATAAATTTCTCTGTAGCCTGTGATGCTGTGTGAGAGAATTTTACCCAAAGTAAAACTTCTCTCTAAACTGGAGTCAATTCTCTCAGAACCTATGGCTGCTTTAGTATACAAGTTTATAAAATATACTATATCCTTTGTTGTCATTTCAACAATGTTCACAGCATCTTCATCAGGAGTAGTAGATTTAATTTCAAGAAACTACTTTCTTTGCTTATTCATAAAAAGCACATTCTCATCTGGTCAAGTTTTATCATGAGATTATGACAATTCAGTGGCACATTCAGCTCTTTCTAATTCGAGCTCTTTTGCTATTTCCAAAACATCCACACTTACTTCCTCCACTGAAGTCTTGAACCCCCTCATCCATGAGAACTGAAATCAACTTCCTCCAAAGTACTGTCAGTTGAGACTTCTACCTCCCCCCCATGAATCATAAATGGCATAGAGAATGTTGAGTTGAGTCCTTTCTAGAAGCTTTTCATTTTACTTTGCTCAATTTACTGTAATGTAATTACTATAATCACTATGTGAATGTTAAAGTGACACAAAGACATGATTCAAAGTGACCATGAGCTGTTATAGATGCTAGGAGTAGTGTTGCCACAAACCTTCAATGTGTTGAAAAATAAAAAAAAATAAAAAGAAGTAGAATCCATGAAGTATAATAAAATGAAGCACAGTTATACTAGGTCTGTCTTATTAGTTTATGCTTTGGGGCACACAGTGTATAAAGGTATCATTTTATGACATCACCAAGCAAAAAAGGTTGGGGCAAACCTGTAAGTGAGCAGAGTTTTGTAAGTTCATTAGAGGTAAGCTGGTATAAATTCAAGTTAGAGTAGTTGAATTGTAGGATATCAAATGCCATCCCCATGATAACCACAAAGATTGCTGTAGAATATATAAAAAGAAAATGAGAATTTTAAATGTTTTAGTGCAAAAAAAATCAACTGAACACAAAAGAAGCCAATAATTCAGAAAATGACAAAAAATAATTATGCATAGAGAAACAAGTAGCAAACAGTGAAAAATAACTCCTTTGTTATAGTAAATTTAAATATAAATGGATTAAGTTATTCAATCAAAAGACTGGTCAAATGGATAAAAACCAGAATCCAATTAAATGGAGAATAAAGACTGACAGACTGGATTGAAATCATAATCCAACTATGGCTTTTATGGTGATGGGTGCACAACATTATGACTGTACTTAACACCACTGATTGTACACTTAAAATGAGTAAATTTCATGTTAGGTAAAAAAATAAATTAGAAAAAAGGAAAACTAATCTAATAAAAAATCTTTGTTATTTATTGTGATTTAATAGAAAAGTTGTAAATGAAATAATGCTGACAGAATCTGTTTCTTAGTTTGCCTCAGTCAACATAACAAAATACCATAGACAGGTGACTTAAACAGCCACCATTTATTTATCAGGGTTCTGAAGGCCTTGTACAGGAGACTCATTTGATTTTTAATTTTTTAAAGAGATGGTGTATCACTATGTTGTACAGGCTGGACTCCCATTCTGGGGCTCAAGTTATTCTCTCACCTCAGCTTCATGAATAACCATGACTACAGATGTGCACCACCATGGTTGGCATTGAGATTCACTTTAGATCCACAGACACAAATAGATTAAACATGAAAGAATAATAATAATAAAAAAGATATACCATGTGAACAGTAAGCAGAAGAGGGAATGGATAGCTATATCGATACATATTTTTTGAAGACTTTAGATCAGAAAAAGACAGACAAGAGAAAAATGAGGAAATAAAGGATGCTGTAAATTCAACACAGCAAAAGGATATAAGAATTATAAACATGCAGGCACCCAAAAACAGTCCATCAAAAAAATATATCAAACACTAAAAATGGAAGGGATAGACCGTTTTGCAATAGTTAGAGACTTTAACACCCCACTGCCATTAATGAATAGAACAACCAGACAGAAAATAAGTAAGGAAATAGAGGACTTAAACCACACCAACTAACTAGGTCTATTAGACAAAATCATAGTGACAGAAAGCAGAACAGCGGTTGCCAAGGGCTGGGTGGAAAGGAAAATGAGAATTCCCATTTCATGGGTATAGAATTTACATTTTACAAGATAAAACAGTTGTGGAGACAGATGGTGGTGATGGGTGCACAACATTATGTATATACTTAATACCACTGATTGTCCACTTAAAATAATATGAGTAAATTTTATGCTAGGTAAAAAAATAAGTAAGAAAAAAGAGAAAAATATGCTAATAAAAATACCCTTGTTATTTATTTTAATTTAATAGAAGAACTGTAAATGAAACAATAGCAACAGAGTCTGTTTTTTAGTCAACTTGAGCCAACATAACAAAATACCATAGGTGACTTAAACAACAAGCATTTATTTCTCACAGTTCTGAAGGCTTGAAATTGAAGATCAAGGTGCCAGCATGGTCAGGTTCTGGTAAGGGCTCTCCTTCTGGATTGTAAATGACCAACTTTTCACTGTATCTTTACATGGTAGGGAGAAATAAAGGAAAGGTTAGGGCTTCAACCTATGAATGTAGGGGAAACAATTCAGTCCATAGTAGTCTTCATTTATTGCATTAAACACTGAAATTTTTGTATCACATAGAGGAGACAGTAAAAGGTGATGCTATGCCAGTAATAGCAATATTTAAGCACATCACAGAGGCAAAAGCATATTTAAATTGTATTTTTCCCTTATATTCATAAATTGAGATGATGAAATGTTTAATAGAGCAAGGCAGGTTTTATCGTGTCAAAAGCATGAACTTTGGAATCAGACTACTTGGTTTTGAATTGTCCCTCATTATTAATGACCCATGTGATACTGGGAAAACCAGATATACTATTAAAGCCTTTTTAATGCAAAGTGTGATTAAAAAAACTACCTCATAGAGTTGTGAATATTAAATAATACTACAGAAAACTTGGTTTGGCATAATAATCCTTCAACCAATATTAATTATGCTTATATAGGAGATGGGAAGACTTTGCATTAAACAATAGCAAGCAATATTATGGCTACTATCCCACATCCAAAAAGAAGAAAGAGAGAACAGATGATAAGAGCAATTGAGAGACTACAAGTTGTCAAGCATTTTGTCAGGTAGTTCATGTGCATCATCTCATTTGATTCTGGACTCTTCTTCCCAGTAACTTAGGTTTGCATCCACAAGGTGAAGGGCACCTAGTTGCTGCCAGCAAGTGCTACTCCACTGCCATTTGCTTCCCTCTGCTAACCATAACAGAATCTTGTGTTTAATTTTACAGGTTCAAGGCAGGTACTATAGTAAAATGAATGGAACCTGGAACAAAAAAACAATTCCAGGCTGTTCCCAAAAAACTAAGTAAAAAGATTAAAATTATTTTAATTCAATATTTTACAAAGCCAAAATAATTGTAAAATTAAAAAAACCCACGATTAACAAAGATATCTAAATGCACCATAAAATAGTACTATCTCAAATGTACAAAAGCCATGTCATCCATTTTTTCATTAAAGGGAGAGTTCTAATATCACTGCACACACCCATGCTGTATTGATCAATCTTTTCCATAAATCACATTTTTTTATGTTGGAAGAAACCAACATAAAAAATGAGGAGGTCTGAGTGGAATGGATATAAAAGTTGACTTCTAAAGGAAATAATTGAGACCAGAAAAAAAATGATCTTTAAAATATTAACGTCTTCAGAGTCAAGAAGCAAATGTCTTAGTGGTTATAAATCAAAAACAATCAAACAATGTATGTTTTGTGTTTACTTTCTTGACAATTAAAGATACTATTGGCCAAATAAAGAAGAGGAAGTCCTGAAGATTGGCATCTGGACTCCCATTTGACCCTGACACTTAAAGCATCATCCATCAGTTTTAACAAACTAGGTTATATTATCTCCCTCAAAAGGTAGACCTATTGTATTTGATTCTACAGGAAACGGTAACTTAATAATTAGAATAATGCAAATGCTCTTTCAATTTGTAGAGCCAACATGTAAACATACTTGAAAGACAGTAACTATAAAAGAGAATCTAGCCAGTACTAAAATTGAAAACATAAAAATAATGGAAGTCTTTAATAGCAGACCGATGTGGCAAATTTTCTCACTTTATATAGCAAGGAATCAAGGTAGTAAAATTCATATAACAAAACACAGTATAAGCATATTCTTTATCATTATGAAGATAACCACCAGAAGAAAAAATATATGACGGGAAAAACTTAGGAGTAGATGGATAAAGAAATGTGAACTAAGTTTCTCATCTTTCAGAAGGTACAATCTAAAGTTGAAAAACAAAAGATAAGAGTAGTAGCATATGCTTAGAGGTAGTACAATCTAAAGTTGGAAAACAAAAGAAAGAGTAGTAGCATACCCTTGGAGCCCGCTGGCGCCTCTAGCTCCCACCAGATCCTGCAAGGTCCAGGGACCTACACTAGAAACTTGGAGATCCTGCTTCCTGCTTCTCCGGCCTCGGCTGTGGGAAACTTGGGGTAGAGCAGAGGCTTTTCTGTATTCAACTGCCCAGGCAGAGGAGAATGGGGTCTCCACAGCCTGAAGAATGAAGACACGACAGAATAAAGACTCGCTGTCAATGAGGAGTGGATGGAAGAAAGAGGTCCCTGGGCCCCGGGAAGAACTGAGATTGAGGGGCCGGACCTCCCCTGGAGGGGTCAGCACCTCCAGCAGCGAGGGCAAAGTCGAGAAGTCCAGGCAGATGGGCCAAGAAGGGCCAAGTAGAGAAAGCCTCTGCCTCAAAGGTTAGTAAGCAGGGACAGAGTGAAGAGATCTCGGAAAGTGAAAGTGAGGAGACCAGTGCACCCAGGAAGCCCAAAGCTGAGCAGGAGCTCCCCCGGCCGCAGTCTCCCTCGGACCTGGACAGCTTGGACGGGCGGAGCCTCAACGATGATGGCAGCACCGACCCCAGGAATATTGATCAGGACAACCGGAGCAGGTCCCCTAGCATCTACAGCCCCGGCTGCATGGGGAATGACTCCGACTCCTCTTCCAGCCTGTCCCAGAGCCCAACCCGCCACTACCACCCACCTCCGCTGTTTCCTCCCTCCCTCCCTCCACCGCCAGACAGCACCCCTCGACAGCCAGAGCCTGGCTTTGAACCCCATCCTCCTGTGACACCCACTGGATATCATGCTCCCATGGAGCCATCCGTGCCTTGAATGTTCCAGGCTCTGCCTGGAGCCCCTCCCCCTCACCCGCAGATCTACCCTGGGGGTAGGGGGAGGAGCGGTGGAGGAGTTTTGTCCAGGAGCCCTAGTAGGTTCCAAGGCAGGAGGGGCTGCCTCATCAGTGGGGGTCCCTGGGAGGGGAAGTAAACAGCACCCTCCGCCCACTACCCCCATTTCAATACCAAGCTCTGGGGCTGGTAGCACTCCCCCAACAAAGCCACTGAACACTCCAGTGGGTGGCGGGAGCCTGCCCTCTGCTCCACCACCACCAGCCACTTTCCCCCATCTGACACCGAACCTGCCTTCCCCGCCTGTCCTGAGACACCTTAACAACGCGTCAGCTTCTCCTCCTGATCTGGGGGCCCAGTCGCTACCTGCGCATCTGCCCTCTCCCCATGCCATGGGGCAGGCTATGGGCGAACTTCCTCCCGGCCCAGAGAAGGGCCCGACTCTGGCCCCCTCGCCCCACCCTCTGCCCCCCCCGCTTCCTCCTCTTCTACCCCAGCGCCCCCATGAGGTATCCCTATTCATCCTCTAGCAGTAGCTCTGCGACTGCCTCCTCTTCCAGTGCTGCCGCCGCCGCCGCCCAGTACCCAGCTTCCCAGGCACTGCCCAGTTATCCTCACTCTTTCCCTCCCCCGGAAAACCTCTCCATCTCCAACCAGCCCCCAAGTACACCCAGCCTTCTCTCCCCGTCCCAAGCAGTGTGGAGCCAGGGTCCCCCTCCGCCTCCTCCGTATGACCGCCTCTTAGTCAACAACAATGCCCACCCTGATCCCTCCCCCCTCCTGCCGGGGGCCAGGCCAGTGCCCACCCGCCAGCCCCAACACAACAGCAGCAGCAGCAGCGGAATTACGGGACCTCTGGGGTCCCGCTCGGAGCGTTTCCCCACCCTTTGAAGAGAGGTGGCTTCCACCCTGCGCACCCCTATGTCATGTCGCCCTCCTTGGGGTCTCTGAGGCCCTACCCGCCCGGACCAACACACCTGCCCCCGCCGCACGGCCAGGTGCCCTACAGCCGGGCTAGCCCCGACGGCCCTCCGGCCTCTTCCTCTTCCAACTCGTCGTCCTCCTCCTCTCAAGGGTCCTACCCCTGCTCGCACTCCTCCTCCCCCCCCCAGGGCCCCAAAGGGGCGCCCTACCCCTTCCCGCCAGTGCCCACGGTCACCACCTCCTCGGCCACCTTCTCCATGGTCATCGTCACTGTAGCCTCCTCGCCTGCAGGCTACAAGACGGCCTTGCCGCCCAGGCCCCCGCCGTACGCGAAGCGAGCCCCGTCCCCAGGGACCTACAAGACGGCCACCCCGCCCGGGTACAAGTCGGGCTCTCCCCCCGCCTTTCGGACGGGGACCCCAGCTGGTCCGGCCCTGAGCGCCGCGCAGATCAAGCAGGAGCCGGCCGAGGAGTACGAGGCGCCTGAGAGCCCGGCGCCCCCAGCGCGCAGCCCTTCGCCCAAGGTAATGGACGTGCCCAGCCACACCAGCCAGTCGGTCAGGTTCAACAAGCACCTGGACCGCGGCTTCGACCTGTACTTCGTGCTGCTGGAGGGCACCAAGCTGGCCAAGAAGCGCGCCGAACTGCTGGAGAAGGTGCTGGAGAAGGTGCGGCGCAAGGCTGAGCAACACGCGCGGGAGGAGAAGGAGCGCAAGCCGGAGGGGAGAAGGAGCGTGAGCTGGAGTGCAGCGTGAAGCTGGCTTACGAGGGCGGCGCTCCCGTGGAGTGACCGTCCCTGGACCCCGTGCCCCACCACCCTCCGTTCGTGCCGGGCAGTGCGGTGGTTACGGTGCTCCCCTACCTGGGGCCTGACGCCCCGGCCTTGGTACTCGTACCCTCAGCGAGTACGCCTGGCCTCACGTCATGTCTCACGGCAATCGCAGTCACTCCTTCTATGTGCCCCTGGGTGCGGTGGACCCGGGTCCCTGGGCTACAACATCCATGCCCTGTATAGCAGCGAGCCGGCTGCCGAAAAGAGGGAGCGGGAAGCCGGGGAACGAGACCTGCGCGAACGCCTCAAGCCAGACTTCCAGGTGAAGCCCAGCGAGCTGGAGCCCCTGGGCGGGGTCCGCGGTGCGGGCCTGGATCCCTTCCCGCAACACAGGAGCCTGGCCCTGCAGCCTGGCCAGCCCGACCTGCGCCCTTTCCCCTTCCACTCGAGCCTGGGGCCCCTGGAGCGTGAGCGGCTGGCGCTGGCGGCCGGCCAGCCCTGCGATCCAACGTGTCCTACGCGGAGCAGCTGGCGGCCGAGCGGCAGCACGCTGAAAGGGTGGCACCCCTGGGCAACCACCTGCAGGCGTGACTGCAGATGCTCAACGTGACCCGCCCGCCGCTCCACAACCACCAGCACTCGCACATCCACTCGCACCTGCACCAGCAGGGCGCCATCCATGCAGCCTCTGCCTCGGCGCACCCTCTCATTGAACCCCTGGCCTCGGTGTCTCACCTTACCCGGAACCCCTACCCAGCTGGGACACTCCCTAACCCCCTTCTTCCTCACCCTCTGCAGGAGAACGAAGTTCTTCGTCACCAGCTCTTTGCTGCCCCCTACCGGGACCTGCCGGCATCTCTCTCCACCCCGTTGTCCGCGGCGCACCCGCTGCAGGCCTTGCACGCGCAGTCGGTGGAGCTGCAGCCCCTGGCGCCGGAGCAGCAGCGGTGGCTGCATGCCCACCACCTGCGGCACAGCGTGTCGCTGCTCGCCCAGGAGGACTACTACAGTCACCTGTAGAAGGAGAGAGACAAGCCACTGTAGAGCCTGCAATCGAGAGCGCACTGGTGGCTTCGGCGCCTGGACCTTGAGGCCCTGGCCTGCCCCAGCACCGGGGTTGGCGCCGCCAAGCCGCGGGGACTCCGCAGCTGGACGGAGGAAGCGGGGGAAGGACTGACAGACCGAAGGCCGGGGCCAAAGGGTGTGCGGAGGTGGGGGCAAGGGTGGAGACAGCACGCACGCACATGGTGTCTCGGACCAGGCCCCTCTTCCTCGCCTCCCCCTGCTTTCCTCCTCCCCCGTGCCCACCCTCGGTGGCCGCTCCCCTCCCCGTTGGTGTGATTATTTCATATTAGATGTGGCTATTTTGCGTAGCATCCTGTGCCATCCCCACCGTTCCCCGCCTCGTGCGCGCGCCCCCTCTGCGATGTATGCTCCGTCCCTCCCCACGTTAATAAATTATATGTATAAATATCTATATGACGCTCTTTAAAGAATATCCCCACTGAAGCCAACCAAAAAAAGAAAGAAATGCATTATAGTAAATATATACTTTTTCTTTTCTGAAGATTACACTATTGGACATGCTTCACTTCTACTCTGAAATTTTAAAGGGGTTGTCAATTCAGCAGCAGCAACTTTTCCACCAAGGTTGGTAATATTGAAGTCAATTTGAGCATTCAAATGATCTTGGTATCAGTATTTCTCAAATGTATGTTGTTGTTGTTGTTGTTGTTGTTGTTGTTGTCTGTGACTTGTGAATCTCATAGACCAATAAAGTTCTATCAATGTTTGTATTTCTAACCCTGAATTGTACCTCATATCTTTATAATAAAAATTTTAATTTTTTTTATTTTAGAATTGTGAAGTCCAAGTGTGGATTTACTACATGGGTAAATTCCACACAGGTGGAGTTTGGGCTTCTAACTGGTCTTCTCTCCTCCTGACAGTGGACCAGATACCCAAGGTGTTGCTATGTGCTTTCCTCCCTACTTTCTCTGTACCTCCCCTATCAGTGTCCAGCGTATGACAAACTCACCTTTGTGCTAGTGTGACCATATTCAGGGCCTGCTTATGAGTGAGAATATGGAGTACTCACTTCTTTGTTTCTGCAATAGTTCACCTCGCAAGATGGTCTCTAACTGTGTCCAAGTTGCTGTGAAGGCATGACTTTGTTCTTTATAGCTGTATAATATTTCATCATGTATATATGTGCCACATTTATTTTATCCAGTCCATTGTTGATGAGCATCTGTATTCGTTCCATGGTTTTTGCGAAAATGAATAGTGCTGTAATAAACATGCATGTGTAGCTGTGTTTTTTGTAGAGCAAATTATGTTCCCCTGGTTCTATCCCCAGGAGGGAGATTGCTGAATCCTAAGGAAGTTCAATTCTTAGTTCTTTGAGAAATTACCACACTGCTTTCCATAGAAGTTGAGCTACTTTTTATTTGATTTCGATTTAGTTTTCTCTCTCCCTCAATATTCAACTCTTAACAAATATATACTTGCAAAGCATTTAGAATATGCTGTCATAAACTAAGCATTCAATTAATAATAGACATAATTAGTATAATAAAGTGGATTTCAGCTAAGTAATAAGGGGATTGGAAATAATTTCAAAGATATATTAACTCTTCTATGAGATATAAACATCCCTGAAATTTATTCATTTTTATTCATTAAATTAGTCATTTAACAAATATTACTTGATTATTAGAGTTAGAAATGCCAATAAATATTAGAATTAAAAATATGAAATCTCTTATATTGTGCTTAAAGAAAAAACAACTCTACCATCTACCATTTATATGCTTCTATGTTCTTGCTTATTCTTTTATAAATAAAAATAATACCAGTCTGAAATCAAACACTCTAAATAACATCTGTTAGAACACATGGAAATCTCACAAGATTAAATCATTCATTTCCAAATCAATAAAATCAATGAATTAATGTGAATAAAAATTCTGTTCTTATATAGTTTGCACACACAAACATACAATTGATGCTGGAAAATTTTTTTAAAAATCTGAACATAAGAAAACACTATGTTCTTAATATATAATGAAATAGGTATTTTTACCATATTAATGCTCATAAACATTATATTTTTCAACATCTGTAGGTGTGTCCATTTAAGCACATCTTTAAATTAAAATTAAATTCATGGAAGGAAAGTGTACATACCTGAAATGTTACCAAATATGTGCATTAACTACCACTAAATACTTACAGTAGTCAAATTTTCATAGGCACGTAAAGCTGTTTGAATTATTTACGGCCACAGTCAATACTATGTGTTAAAAAAACAGTGAAACCAGCATGACATTTCACAAAAAATATCTATTTTTTTTGCTCAGAAATGTATATATTTGCAAGATGACTCTTCTGATCCAAGTCAAGATCAAATAACCTCAATATGTTTTAATCATATATTTGTAGTCAGTTTGAGGTTGGTTGGTTATATGCTGAGTGGTCTAGGAAGGTCTTGCCTGGCATGATCCAGTTCTCCTCTATGTGGTCTCTCATATACTATGGGATTAACCTGGGCTTGTTTTTATTACAGAGACAGATCACTAAAAGAGATAGAGATGAAGCACACAATGCTTCTTGACCTTGATCTTTTCAGTCTATAAAATAGCAGTATCTATTGTGATGCATTCCATTCAACTGGCAACCCAAATCATGAGTTCAACCCAGGCTTAAGGTGAGGGACAATAGAGTCTATCTTTTGTGGTGGAAGGAGCTGTGAAGTCAAAAAGAAAAGTGGATATACATAGAGAAGGGTAGAAATTGGGGTTATTTGTGTAATTCTACCAATTTACTTCTCAGAATGCCAAATATCCCTAGAATACACAGAGGATTATATATTTGATATAATGTGGTATATTGTAATAAGCTGAAAGTTTCTTTCTCCTTGAAAATGTGCTTGTTTGAGAAATACTCACATTCTTTAGTAATCCAGTGTAATACTGTAAAAAACAGACATGATGTAAAACTACTCAAAACTATATTTCCAACCAAATAGGCAATAGAAAATTCACATTAGTTGTAATTGCATTACAGCCTGTAAAGGCTGTATTTTTGTCATTAGAGTCAATAAACCAATTTATCAATTAATAAACAGTTGTCTATGTGGATATGGCTTCATGAGTTTTAAGCATGGTGAGAAATTTCTATATTACAATTTTAGTCAAACAATAGTTTCCTGCTATTAGCAGTGACAGATTAAAACTAGCTCTTAAAAAAATAATACACATGTCATTTCTTAGTAGTTAATATCTGTATGTTTAGTGAATTGTCTTACTGCATTTTTCAAATGTTATTCAAAAAAGAAAAATATATATAAATTAACATTTCAATTTTATTGAATTCTCAAGCAGGTACAACCTGTGTCCAGCAAAATATGACAGTGTTATTCATAGAGCTATTCTCAATAGACTGTTTGTCTTCTTCTTTCTGACATAGAATAGATATATTTTTAAAATATACATTACCCAAATAGAACCTGAAATGACCAAAAAATAGAGGAAGAATAGAAGAAAGAACGAATGCAGTGAACATACAATTGTACAATTAAGGCAGATATTAATCTACCTATTGATTATTAATTCAACAAGTGATTATTTATTAATCACTTTAAATGTGAGTGGTATAAATACCATCAAAATAAATTAAATGACAGTTTTTAAAAGAATGAATAAAAAACAAAACCCAATTATATTTTTCTATAAATTGCCTATTTTATATATTAAAAGCACAGATAGGTTAAAAGTAACCAGCAGGGTAAAATTATACCATGCTAATAATAATCTAAAGAAAATTAGAGTAGCTGTCTTACTTTCAAACAAAGTAAAATTCAGAACATTACCATGGATAAAGAGGAACATTAAATCATGATTCTCATATAATGGATCATTTTGGAGAATTCAAGATTTAGCAAATTTTAACGTGTATGTATTTAACAATAGAGCATCAAAATGCATACATAGAAAAGCCCTATAAAAACAAATCTACAAATTCTCTAATATACCTACAAACTTCAACACTCTCCTCAATAATTGATATTGATAAATTAAACATGTATCAAATCTATTAAACCATAGTATACTTTATTGTTATTACCAATCAACAAATCAACATTTATAGAAAATTCAAAAACTAAAATATACATCATTTCCAGTTCACACAGGATATACACAAAGATAGACTAAATTCTGGGTCATAAAATGTACATTTAATATTTTTTATAAAAAGAATTATGCAAAATAAGTTCACAAAATACAATCAAATTACTTGGAAATGAACAGCAGAAATATATAGCTGAATGATGCCTAAATATTTGAAGAATAAAAAACACACTTCTAAATAACACAAAGGGCAAAAAAGAATGCCCCCAAAAAGAAATTTTTAAAACATTTTAAATTGAATGAGAATTAAAATAGAATTTAGCAAAATGTGTGAAATGTATTATAAACAGAGTTTAAAGAAATGTTTCTAAAATTGATATCTAAAATCAGGAATTTAGCCACTCATCTTAGAAAACTAAATAAAGTTTCTAATTTAGGCTTAAAGCAAGCAAAATAAAAAATATAACTTACAGCAATATCAATAACAATGAACAAAAAATCAATATATGCAAAAACTCTGTGGTTTTTTTTTGGGGGGGGGTTGGAATCTCACTCTGTTGCCC
>NW_007220401.1:0-818 GCF_000164805.1 Carlito syrichta | reverse complement strand
ACTGCTATTTTATAGACTGAAAAGATCAAGGTCAAGAAGCATTGGGGGCTTCATCTCTATCTCTTTTAGTGATCTGTCTCTGTAATAAAAACAAGCCCAGGTTAATCCCATAGTATATGAGAGACCACATAGAGGAGAACTGGATCATGCCAGGCAAGACCTTCCTAGACCACTCAGCATATAACCAACCAACCTCAAACTGACTACAAATAAATGATTAAAACATATTGAGGTTATTTGATCTTGACTTGGATCAGAAGAGTCATCTTGCAAATATATACATTTCTGAGCAAAAAAAATAGATATTTTTTGTGAAATGTCATGCTGGTTTCACTGTTTTTTTAACACATAGTATTGACTGTGGCCATAAATAATTCAAATAGCTTTACGTGCCTATGAAAATTTGACTACTGTAAGTATTTAGTGGTAGTTAATGCACATATTTGGTAACATTTCAGGTATGTACACTTTCCTTCCATGAATTTAATTTTAATTTAAAGATGTGCTTAAATGGACACACCTACAGATGTTGAAAAATATAATGTTTATGAGCATTAATATGGTAAAAATACCTATTTCATTATATATTAAGAACATAGTGTTTTCTTATGTTCAGATTTTTAAAAAAATTTTCCAGCATCAATTGTATGTTTGTGTGTGCAAACTATATAAGAACAGAATTTTTATTCACATTAATTCATTGATTTTATTGATTTGGAAATGAATGATTTAATCTTGTGAGATTTCCATGTGTTCTAACAGATGTTATTTAGAGTGTTTGATTTCATACTGGTATTATTTTTATTTATAAAAGAATA
>NW_007220400.1:0-739 GCF_000164805.1 Carlito syrichta | reverse complement strand
CTGGATCATGCCAGGCAAGACCTTCCTAGACCACTCAGCATATAACCAACCAACCTCAAACTGACTACAAATAAATGATTAAAACATATTGAGGTTATTTGATCTTGACTTGGATCAGAAGAGTCATCTTGCAAATATATACATTTCTGAGCAAAAAAAATAGATATTTTTTGTGAAATGTCATGCTGGTTTCACTGTTTTTTTTAACACATAGTATTGACTGTGGCCGTAAATAATTCAAACAGCTTTACGTGCCTATGAAAATTTGACTACTGTAAGTATTTAGTGGTAGTTAATGCACATATTTGGTAACATTTCAGGTATGTACACTTTCCTTCCATGAATTTAATTTTAATTTAAAGATGTGCTTAAATGTACACACCTACAGATGTTGAAAAATATAATGTTTATGAGCATTAATATGGTAAAAATACCTATTTCATTATATATTAAGAACATAGTGTTTTCTTATGTTCAGATTTTTAAAAAAATTTTCCAGCATCAATTGTATGTTTGTGTGTGCAAACTATATAAGAACAGAATTTTTATTCACATTAATTCATTGATTTTATTGATTTGGAAATGAATGATTTAATCTTGTGAGATTTCCATGTGTTCTAACAGATGTTATTTAGAGTGTTTGATTTCAGACTGGTATTATTTTTATTTATAAAAGAATAAGCAAGAACATAGAAGCATATAAATGGTAGACGGTAGAGTTGTTTTTTCTTTAAGCACA
>NW_007220399.1:0-774 GCF_000164805.1 Carlito syrichta | reverse complement strand
AACTGACTACAAATATATGATTAAAACATATTGAGGTTATTTGATCTTGACTTGGATCAGAAGAGTCATCTTGCAAATATATACATTTCTGAGCAAAAAAAATAGATATTTTTTGTGAAATGTCATGCTGGTTTCACTGTTTTTTTAACACATAGTATTGACCGTGGCCGTAAATAATTCAAATAGCTTTATGTGCCTATGAAAATTTGACTACTGTAAGTATTTAGTGGTAGTTAATGCACATATTTGGTAACATTTCAGGTATGTACACTTTCCTTCCATGAATTTAATTTGAATTTAAAGATGTGCTTAAATGGACACACCTACAGATGTTGAAAAATATAATGTTTATGAGCATTAATATGGTAAAAATACCTATTTCATTATATATTAAGAACATAGTGTTTTCTTATGTTCAGATTTTTAAAAAAATTTTCCAGCATCAATTGTATGTTTGTGTGTGCAAACTATATAAGAACAGAATTTTTATTCACATTAATTCATTGATTTTATTGATTTGGAAATGAATGATTTAATCTTGTGATATTTCCATGTGTTCTAACAGATGTTATTTAGAGTGTTTGATTTCAGACTGGTATTATTTTTATTTATAAAAGAATAAGCAAGAACATAGAAGCATATAAATGGTAGATGGTAGAGTTGTTTTTTCTTTAAGCACAATATAAGAGATTTCATATTTTTAATTCTAATATTTATTGGCATTTCTAACTCTAATAATCAAGTAATATTTGTTAAATGACTAATTTAATGAAT
>NW_007220398.1:0-771 GCF_000164805.1 Carlito syrichta | reverse complement strand
CACACAACAAGCATTTGACCTATCCAATTTAATTACATTTGATGCCACAGATGTGTTGATTACCTTCTATGTGGGGTCAAGTTCACTGAGGTTCCACAGATGCAGAGAAATATCCACCTTGGAGAGGGTACACTCACAAGGACAGCCCTAAGCCTGCAATTTTCTCATCTGTAAGAAATGGTGATGATAGAATCTGCTTGAAGGAGATTATTTTCTTTCATCTCATATGTGTTTTGCATGTACCATTCCATTTGTACTTAGCTTCTGTCTGAAAGGTGAATGGAGGATCACATCTTCAGGCAGGTGGCAAGGGGCCATGAACCAAGTCTGCTCATCTGTCCAGAGAAGAATTGCTGTCAACAGCCTTCCCAGGAGAACAGGAACAGAAGACCACATAATTATGATTGATTCGATAAGTCATAGGCCAAATTCCACACTATGTTGCTTCCCTTGAGGTTGAAAAACTGCCTTCAGGTAAAATTTAACTTTAAATGTAATTTCTGTTTCCTTCAGCTGTTTGAGAGCTTTTAAATGAATTAGCAATACTTTGTGTTTGGAATCAATCATAATTGTTAGTATGAATTTGCTTGTGATCTTTCTGCTACTTCAAAGGAGTTTTATAAACAATTAACATTTGCGAGACTAGCAAATGAAGACAAGGAAAAAAAAAAAGCCTCTGAGAAAAAAGAACTTGCAATGCAGATAAACATAAAACTTTCCAAAAAGATAGATAGAAATCTCACATCTTTTGGCTCCTAGGTCACAGTATTT
>NW_007220397.1:0-435 GCF_000164805.1 Carlito syrichta | reverse complement strand
TAATGGAAACATCTGGTCGTTCTTCTGAGAACGAAACAGGAATCTCAGACACTATGTCACCAGAGAGCTTTGACTCATGTTACCAATGTGGAACAAGGGAAATCAGTTTGCATGTGACAAGCAAACATCAGGGCAGTTGTTAATTTTTCTCTGGCTTAAGGTTGTTCTCATACACAGGAGACTACAGGAATTTTCTAAATGCTAATCAGGAAATTTGGAGTCCCAGTCCCCACACATTTCAGAACTAATTCCTGTATAGGTACCACAAATCTCTCATTACCGATTCCCAGGATCCTGCTGCTCCTCTTCATAGTTTTAACAGAGAATCTGGCCATTTGCTCGGCTTTTTTTGCAGGAGGCTGTAAGGCCAGATTCCACAACCCAAGGAATCATCTCGCCATTATTCCTCTAATTTCCGACTCAGTTTTACTTCCT
>NW_007220396.1:0-11170 GCF_000164805.1 Carlito syrichta | reverse complement strand
ATAGACCACAGCTACAGATGAACCAACTCTCATACAAAAAAATAAAAAAATAAAAATAAAACATATAGTGATACTTACATACAAGCTAACCAACCACCTTGTTAGTGTGCTGTTCCTCTATACAAAGATATGGTTTACAGTGAGAAGAAAAGAGAAAAAAAGGAAAAGGAAAAAAGAAAAAAAGGGAACAATACAGTAGGAGTAGAATTAAGTCATTAAACTAATAGAATCAATGAAGCACACTCTGAGAAATTTTGTTTAAGTTCAATGTCCTTTCAGGTCTGATTTCTAGTTTTCTCTTCAAGCTGGTAATTTAGTTGGCGGTTAGGGTCAGTTGCCCCTGGTCTGCTGTGAAGGACAGTTCAGATTACCCTCATTCAGCACTCTGGTCTATGTCTTTATCAAGCTTGTTTCTCCTGTTTCAGTGTTGTTACCTTAAATCGCCAGCAGGGGGTGCTATCTCAGCTGCTCACCCCAGAGGTGGTGGGGCCGTACAGGAACAAGATGGCTGCCTGCCTCCGAGCAGGCAACAGGAGCCTTACGCTGGGCAAGCAGGACAGTCTCGGATGCTGGAGAGGTGGCAGCGATCCCAGCAGATCTTCCCTGAAGGGGTTTGATGTGGATCACTTCGGGCCCAGGTGGTGTGATATGCTACCTGTCACAGAGGCTGCAGCAGCGGAGGCGATGGCAGCGGTGGTGGGGGGAGGGGCTGTGGCGGCAGTGGCAGCGGCACTCTTTCCGCACAGTAACTGTCCAGTCTGTTGTGATGTCCCAGCAGTGGCAACAGCCGAACTCTGTATGAAGAGCAGGTTGCAATGTTGGGGTCCCCAGTCCCCCGGGGCAAGAGTCAGAGACCCACTGCAGATCTCCTTTGCAGAGGGCTTCAGAGACCGGTTTGCCCCGTCGCCATCTTGCCACTTCCTCCTCGAGTCCCTTGATGGTTTCTTTTGCTTTTCAGTGTAATGAGGTCCCACTTGTCCTTCTCAACTTTTATGGCATTCACCTTTAGGGACTTGATCAAGAATTTGTTGCCTACTTCGATGTGCATAAGTGTTTTCTATGTTTTCTTCTAGGATTCTTATAGTTTGAGGTTTTACGTTTAGGCCTTCAATTCATTTTTGAGTTGATTTTTACATATGGTGATAGGTAGGCATCCAGCCACATATTGTCAGTCAGTTTTCCCAGTACCACTTGCTAAATATGATGTCCTTTCCCCAGTGATTGTTATTGGTGGCTTTGCTGAAGATAAGTTGGTTGAGAGATCATTTTTTTGCTTCTGGAATATCTGTCCTGTGCCATTGGTCTATGCGCCTATTCTTGTACCAATGCCAGGCTATTTTGGTTCCTGTAGCCTTATAATAAAGTTTAAAGTCTGGAAGTGTGATACCTCCCGCTTTTTTCCTTTTGCTGAGGACTTTTTTTTTCTTTTTTTGCTATTTGTGCTCTTTTTTTGTTTCCATATGAACTTCTGTATTATCATTTCTAGGTCTGAGAAAAATGATGTTGGTAATTTGATGAGTATTGCATTGAATCTGTAGATTTCCTTGAGTAGGATGGACATCTTGAAAATATTGATTCTTCCAATCCATGAGCATGGAATGTTTTTCCATTGTTTGTGTCATACTTGCTTTCTTTGAAAAGTGTTTTGCAGCTCTTGTCATAAAGGTCTTTTGCTTCTCTGGTTAGGTGAATGCCAAGGCATTTAATTTTTTTATGGCTATTATGAATGAGATTGTGCTTTTTATTTGGTTCTCCACCTGCTTGTTGATGGTGTATGGAAATGCAGCTGTCTTTTGAAAGTGGACTGGACAAAGCAAATGTGGTATATATTCTTGATGGAGCATTATGCAGCCATAAAGAAAAACAAAATCATGGCCTTCACAACAAATTGGATGCAGTTGGAGACCATCATACCAAGCAAATTATCATAGAAACAAAGAACTGAATACTGCCTGCTCTCACGCATAAGTGAGCCCTGGACACTAGTCACATTAGCACAAAGGATGGATTGGCAGTCACTGGACATTGCCAGGGGAGGGAGGAAGGAAGCAGGATAGATGTATATGACAACACAAAGGGCATCTGGTCTACTACCAGGGGGAGTGAGGGCCTGATAGAAGTCCAAACTTCACCTGCATGCAGCCTACTTGTGTAGTTAATTCTAACTTGTACCCCTCATCTTTCTAAAAAATAAAAAAGAAACGAAAGACACATGATTTAGGGGCAAATAGTACCAATCTACTGGGTTTCTTGATGTCTTCTGCACCAAATCTCTGCATTGAATTCTGGTCTCAGGAAGAAACTGGATGCATGAATAATATCTTAAAGATGTTCAACAACTTGAATAGAGTACAGTTAAAAACTAAATGGGTTACTTGGATGGAAAATTCTTCTCCCTCTATGCAGTCATCATAACAAATTATCTCTGCCTACATGACTGGGTCAATGGGGCACTCATTTCTAGAACAATCTACTGTGATGCAACAAGTTAGTTTCACTCTGATGTTTTTTCTGATCTAGATAATCATTCCCAAATAGTGGTCATTGAACAAGTGTCATACTGCAACTGAATCATCCAGGAATTCTAAAATATGTATCTCTGAGCCCCATTCTTATAGATTCTGATTCAGTAAGCTTAGCTTGGGATCCAGGGATCTGTGGTTCTTAACATGTTGCCCAAATGGCTTTGATGAACAGCCTGACTGGAAACCCCTGGTGGAGGTGAGATACCATTTCATAATTAGAAGGTTTTCATAAGACAAGGTCGGGATGTAAATGGTCTTTGTTTTCTGTAAACAAGACCTTGCTTTTTGCCATAAATCCATTCATGAAAGAAAAAACAATTTTTTTAAGTACCCAAATTGTGCTGTAAACATATTAGGACAAATGACTTTTAAAAAAGTCCTTTGGGGAGACTTTTCATAAGGCATAGAATCCATTTGTCATCTAAGAACTTGACCCGGAAAGCAAATGAGATGGAATGGAAAGAACTGTGCCCCCAGGAGTATAGACAGTGGGACTTCAGTTGCTGTGCTTCTTGTTTTTGAGCTGGGATTCATCATTTAATTGTCTGGGACTCAGGCTTCAGGAGAGGTAGAGGGATGCTGAGGATGGAGGGTGCTAGGCAGGGGAGTGAAGGAGGAGGTGATTGGAGGATCTGGCAGCCTCTTTCCAGCTTCTACACTCTGTCGTGGGATCCTATTACATTTTTCTGACTCTATTTCAGTTTTTGTGAACACTCTGGAACTACTATGTTCCAGAACCAAACAGCCACCCCACCCCGACTCCCGCCTAATTTGTGATGAAGTGTCCTGAGGTTTCCTGGGCTGATCTTGGTTCCTGGCAGGAAGCACCAGGCTTTTGCCTCTTCATGTCTCTTGTGAAGCTGCTGTGCACCATCAGACCCCAAGACCTCCCCTCTGCTTCCTTCTGCCTTTTGCTGCAAATGCAAGCCCTCGTGTTTTCTTTAAGTTTCCCCGGGGAATCTATTTTATTACATCATTCCTGGGAGATGGTTCCCATTCTCCAGCATTCCTGGGAAAGCTGCCAGAAACATTGAGCAATACTCTTACCTCAAAGTTATTTTAAGAACTTTAATGAATGAAAAATGTGTTATAAATACATATACTAGACCCTGAGTGGGTATGTGGTATTTAAACCTCCAGAATTTCAGGGTGATCTTAGCCTTCAAAATAGATTCTCTTGCCTGCAGCAACTAGATAATTCTTTTTCCCCTTGAGCAGACCTGTGCTCCTCCCTTTGGTCCTCAGTGGCCCAGGTCTCTACTGCACCTGTGGCGTCTTTGAGATGGTCAGAGGTGCCTGTTCAGCTCTGTCTCACATAACCCTTCCTCGGTGCTGCCTGTGTAGACTCTCGCCCAGTGGAGTGGGCTGCCTTCTGCACACAGTCTGTTTTCACTGGAGGCCTGCACATGAAGATCAAATTTCTCTCCAATATCACCAGAAGGAAAACAAATTTATTTCCCTGGATGTCACCTTCTCTGTCTTCTTTTTGCCCTCAAATTTTTTGGCTACCTGGAGTTCCTTACTGGACTTGCAAGATCTTCCTTATTTGATTATATTCACTGATTGTTGCCTTTTACACTTATGAACCTTACAAGTTCTGGAGTTCTCAGGAATTGATTAACCACATGCTCAGGAAACATATTGAACTTGGATAAAAAGCACATCTTAAAAAGCAAGTCTGATTCCTGATGTTATTATAGTAAAGTGATGTGCTCACTACCCACTTCTGATAGTATCACTGGCTTGAGTATCAGTTGAACCTGTGGTCAAGGTCAGAAACAGAGTGTGATTGGGATGCAGGAAGCTGGGAATTAATCTCAATATCATCCAAGCACTTATGATGCAATTGGAGTTTGATGATCATTGTCTTTTTGAATACCCCTGATGCTGTGTTCTTGGATCTCAATATCTGTTGTCATAAACTTCCATCCTGATCCCTCAGAAACTGCATAAATACACGTTGGTAATCCGCTTGGTCCAAAATTGAGGTTACAACTATGAGAGTCACTGCAATGCTTTTAGCTGGGAGGAAAATGACCAACAGTGATGACAGAGACACCTTCAGCGGCAGACTTCACCTCAGCACAGAAGTCAACATGGAATTTCAAGGGAGCTACGAGTGGTCAGATTTTAACTCATTTCCAAGGTTCATGAAATAATGGATTTGTAGTTAAATTTTACTGTGGACCTGGAGAAAGACAGAAAATTGCAGGGGCAATGGGTTTAGATATCACCCAAGCAGCTCCTTTGAGAATTTTGCTAATGCCTAAAGAGGCACCAGGCACTGCATATACCCAGATGTTTAGGTCATGGAACAGGTGAGCAAGGGGAGTTTGGAAAATCATCCAGGTACCCCAAATTCTGCATTCACCTGTCTATTGCTGCCCAGTATCTTTGCCTTGCAGACAAAACACAATTTTCTTAGAATAGTGTTCAACCTGTAGAGGGCTAGGTGTTCAACTAGCAACCAGGAAGAGTGTGAAAATTTATCCTTCATATCAGAATGACACAAATGAGTGTCTAATGCATTCCCCCTCTACAAAAGGGATTAAAAAAACACAACCATCACTGAAAATATTTACGTGCAGGGGACTACTTACTTTTTCGGTACTTCAATTTATGTGATTCCAGCTAGTTGCTGTTAGGAGGGAGAGGAAAATAGAGATATAGAAAGAGAGAGAGAGAGGATAGATGATAGACAGATAGATGATAGAGCTAGATGATTGATAGAGATAGATAGATGATAGGTAGATAGATAGATAGATAGATAGATAGATAGATAGATAGATAGATAGACAGACAGGCAGGCAGATAAAGACTCTTTGGAGTACATCTGAGATGGGAGCAGGGAATCTGCTGTTCCCTCACTGCCTGTTCCCATGTGTCATGCTGTCTGCCTCTCCCAGTGGGAGTGTCTCCATGCTGATGAGAGTCTGTGACTTAAAGATACTCATGTAGCATAACCCCTAAATGCAAGTCTACTCAGCATTCATCTTAGTTGAAGAAACATATTCCTTTTAACACTGGAGGAAAAAACAGTAGGGCTAGATTTTGAGAGGCAGGATGTTGGCATCCAACAGGTGCTGTCTAATGGATTTTCCAAGGGTGGCATTGGTTTGGGGTAATTGGAGCCTCACAGAGCCTTTTAGAACCTGACCCTTGATGATGCAGTCCTTTGCTTTTTATCAGTTGTACTCTTTGGAGAAAAGTTTTATATCTCATTTCACACCCCAAACATCCTCTTGAGGTAAGTAGAGCAGACATTTATTATTACCCCCATTTCACAGATAAAGAAATGATGCTTGGGTTTTCCCCATTCCATAGCACACAGCCCTTGAGTCACAGCTGGGTTCAGTCCCAGTCTGCATTTCCCTAATCCCTCATTCCCTCCACTTTGAGACATTTCCTCTGAATGCCAAGTCTCAGATCCTTTTATGGGCCACAAGGAAAGTGACCATTTTCAAAGCTGATTAAATTACTTGGACTACTCCTTTCTCTATTCTCCGTATTTCTCAATATTTACCTTCAAACTGACTAATGATAGTCATAATTACAGTATCCCATCAGGCACTTATTATGGTTCAGGCAGTGTGCTATGCACTTCGCATAACTTTATCTCATTTAATTTTCAGAGTAACGTATTTGTTAGTTAATATTATTATGTCCACATTACAGATGAAGAAATAGAGGGTTAGAGGAATAGGAATAAGTCATCTACAGGCACTGTGAGACACTCACTATATTCACTTCCTGGGGTTGCCATAAAAAAGGACCACAAACTAGGTTACTTGAAACAACACAAATTTGGCCAGGCTCAGTGGCTCAGCCTGTAATCCCAGCACTTTGGGAAGCTGAGATGAGAGGATTGCCTGAGTTCGCAGGTTTGGGACCCACCCAGGCAACTTGGCGAGAACTCATCTCTACAATTAAAAATAAAAAAAAAAGCCGGGCTCGGTGGCTCAGCCTGTAATCCCGCACCTTTGGGAGTCTGAGGTGAATGGATTGCCTGAGCCCATGGGTTCGAGACCTGCCTGGGCAGTGAGACCTCATCTCTACAATAAATCAAAAAATCAGCCGGGCGTGGTAGCGCATGCCTGTAATTCTGGCTACTTAGAAGGCTGAGGTGGAAGGATCGCCGGAGCCCAGCAAGTGAGGCTGCGGTGGCCAGGAGCAGCCACTGCACTCCAGTCCGGGTGACAGAGTGAGACTCCAACTCAAAAAAAAAAAAATTAGCCGGGCATGGTAGTGTGTGCCTATCGTTCCAGCCACTTGGAAGGCTGAGGTGGAAGGAACACCGGAGCCCAGCAGGTTGAGGCTGCAGTGGTTGGGAGCATGCCACTGCCCTCCAGCCTGGGTGACAGAGTGAGACTCCAATTCAAAAACAAAACAAAACAAAAAACACAAATTTATTCTATTAATAAATTGGCCTCTTTTAGAGGCCAAAAGTCTGAAACCAAGTTGTTAGAAGGACCATGCTCGCTTCAAAGGCTCTTCAAGAGAACTCTTCCTTGCCTCTCAGCTGGTGAAGTTTGCTGATAATCCTTGGCATTCCTTGGCCTATGGCAGCATCACCCAGTCTCTGCCTCTGTCATCACATGGTTGTTTTCCCTCTGCAGCTGTCTCAGTGTCTCTCCTCTTCTAATAAGGACACCTGTTATAAGAATTTAAGTGTTCCTCTTTTTCCACTATGACTCCATCTTAATTTAACTAACTATACCCAATACTACCTTATTTCCAAATGAGATCACATTCTAGGGTTCTGGAAAGGACACACATTTTAGGAGGACACTATTTAACTCAGTCCACTCTCCCACCCTGCTTCCTTTTCCTGGACACATAGGAAGACCATATTTCCTGGTCATCCTTACAATTAGGTTGGGGCCATGCTCCTGGCTTCTGGCCAATAGAATAGGGACAAAAGAGATGTGCATTCTTCCAGGGTTGGCCATAAAACACCAATGCAATCTTCCACGTCTCTTCACTTATAATTTGATTGAATCCAGCAGACCAGGGAATGACTCCGAGAAGGTCCTAGAAGGTGGTGGTGCCATAAGATAGAAAAAGCAGGGATTCTGCATTGCAGCATGGAGAACTCGCTTCTGAAGACCAGTTAGATTGAAGAAATAAATCTTTGTCGTGCTAAGCCACTGAGGTGTGCAGGCTGCTTGTTTTAACTGTTAGCCTCACTGATACAGACATCTAACTGGCAAACTGCAAGTAGGATTCAGATACAAGTGTACTGGCCCCAAATTATAGATTCTCAACTGCTGGGCTATTTGGCTTTCTTACGATTGCTCTGACTGATTTAGCTGTCATTATTTTGTATGCCCGCATCAGTGGTTTAGCAGGTGATGGAACTTATTTGCAAAATGTCTTGTTGAGATACTGCCCACTGGTGAGCACATGTAAATGTGCACTGTTGGTTAGGGCCAGAAGGCAAAGTCCAGAGGTGCCAGAATATTCTAGCATACTTCCCCCCCAGCTCTGCAGAGAAGGACCTAGTAAAGAACTTCCCCATCAGCCTGTTCTTAAAAGGTGACCAATTTTCCTCACATTGTTCCTCTTTATACTTCAAGGTGATGATGTCAAGCCTCTTTGAGACCCACGGCCTCCTCACCAGCCTTTCAGGGAGACTTGGATGGGTTCTTGTTCCACTGCTTCTGCAGTTTCTTGCATGTACATCATGTACCAGGCACAGAGGAAGTGAAATGAAGGAAACCTTGCTGTCTTGGGGGTCTCCATTCCAGGAGGAAGGCTGAGATCAAGTCCTGAGGACCACAGCCCTTCAGAGGATTGGGCCATGTGACATGAAGGAAAAACGAGAGGACTGAGAACAAGTGTAGAACCATGACTTGGCATGGTCTGAAGATCTAGAAAGGCCTCCTGAGGAATGGCATTTGGAGTGACACCCAGAGGATAGCCTGAGTGAGCTGAATGTATGGGGAGCTGCTCCAGGCAGGAGATGCGGGGAGGAGGTTGGTTGGAGCAGGAAAAGGAGATTCCAGGGCCCAGGTACACATTGCAGGGCATGGCCCTCAGTGTGAGGCTTTGCAGTTCTGAATGTGCCTCCAGTGGGTGAAATCGCCATGTCTTAGGGTAAGAGTCTTGAAACAACCTTTTATTTCCACATAGCTTTTAGTTTCTAAAACAGCACAGGCATTCGCATAGACACTGGATTACATATGTGAATTTGTTGCTGATTCTCTGGCCTCAAATTCTGTATTTTATGCATCCCTTTTCTTCCCTTCTTGCTCTCTAGGGCCATGCTTTATAGGCTGTAAACATTTCTCACATTGTACAATCAGAATCTGTCATATATTGCATGATAAAATATTTGCTACATGCAAAATAGTACACAATATACTCGGAAGGTATGCGAATCAACCATTCAGGCAGAATAAGAATGACATGATTTGTCTCATAGGCAAAAACATTCGTTTTTCCTCACCATTATTTTATTTGTTTTTTAATTTTTTAAAAATAAGGGTTATTTGTAAATGGTAAAAGGGTTTTGGCCATGAATAAACGTATTGTGATTAATTTTATAAGAAAAATATGATGATGTGTGGTTCATCAGTTTTCTAAAAATAGATTTATTGACTTAACAATAAGCTGCCTCTCTTTAAAGTATAAGCTTTGACATATGTATACACTTGTGAATTCATCACTGCCATCAAGATAATGAACATATATATCTCTTTCCTCTTGGTAATATCTCACTCTTTTCCCTGAACCCACAATGGCTTTCTGTTACTAAGGAGTATCTTGCATTTTATAAAATTTAATATATAAGAAATTATACAGTATGTACTCTTTTTGGTCTAGATTCTTCCATGTATTGTAATTATATTGGGATTCATCCCTGTTGCAGTATGTATCAGTAGTTCTTTCTTTTTTATTGCTGAGTTATTTTTCATTGTGTGGATATATCACAACTTGTCTATTTACCTATTGATAGATATTTGGTTTGTATCTGCTTTGGAGCTATTACAAATAAAGCTACTATGAGTGTTCATGTACAAGTCTTTGTAAGAATGTAAACTTTCAGCTGGGCTTGGTGGCTCAGCCTATAATCCCAGCACTTTTGAAGGTCAAGGCTAGTGGATTCCCTGAGCCTGTGGGTTGAAGACCAGCCCTGGCAACTTGGCAAGATCTTGTCTCTACAATAAATCAAAAATTAGCCAGGCATGGTAGCACGCACCTGTAGTTCTGGCTGCTTGGAAAACTGAGGCGGAAGGATCGCTGGAGCCCAGCATGTTGACACTGGGGTGGCCATGAGTGTGTCACTGCACTACAGCCTAGGCGACAGAGTAAGACTCCATATCAAAAAACAAACAAACAAAAAACAGAGAACGTAAGCTTTCATTTTTCTTAGGTAATTTTATTATTTTAACTTTCATTTCTCTCATAATTGTATCACTCCTGTCATATTCCCATGACTTCTTCACAGACCAGGCAGGATGGGATTAAGGGTTAATACACTTCAGTTGGAGACAACTGTAGCCAGTGGGTTCTGATCTGAGGAGAGCAGCTTTAACTTGTCCTATGAGGTTGATGTGCACATACAAAATACAAAATAGCTAAATTGGCAGAAACAATAATCAGAGACCATTGCTTATGCCAAGCAATATGGATGAGGGAAAATTCTCTTCTTCCTTCATCCATCTTAATTACGTTTTCTCCTTGCCATGAGATTAGCAAATGATGCCCAGGAAAAATGTGTAGGTTAAATATATTTTTAAGAGATTGTTAATATCCACTCCCAAAGTAAATGACACAAAACTAACATGAGTATAAGCCAGGACAGGTGTTATTAATGGTGTTTATTTTTCATTAGGAGGCCAGAACAATTCCCTAATTACTAGCAGATTTTAGGAACTGCCTTATTTGTAAATGGTGATTCACAAAAAAAATTATTAACAGAATAAACAGCCAGTTTAGAGTGAGCAATTGCAATCATAAACTGTATTTAACAGTTTAAAGAATATTGGTGATACTTCATTGAGGCTTAGTGTCTTTCTCACATTTAAACAGCTGAGATCGGCCCACTAGACCCCACCCACAGACGCCAACAGACCAGGACTGTCCAGCTGGTTTTATCAATTCCTCTGAAATGTTAATTTTCTGATTATAAAGCTAACTCACTCTCATTATTAATTTGCCAAATACAGAAAAAATAGCAAAGAAAATAAAAATCTCCCATAATTCTACCTTTTATAGTTCATTTCCTTCTCCTATATAGGCAGTTTATAGCTGAGCTCAAACTCTATATAACAATGTGTATCCCGACTTTTTTTCTCCTCAGCATTATTGCATAAACATTTCATCAGTTTAGTAAAGTTTTTCTTGCAAACACCATGTTAATAACTAAAAAATATGTGATTGTGTGGACTGCCCATAATTTACTTAACCATTGTCATGTTGTGGCTATTTAGATGACTTCTCATTGTTCTCTAGTGTAAATAATCTTGTGATCAGCATCTCTGTGCAAAAACATTTTAAACTGTATTTAGAATCATTTCCTTGGAATATTCTCAGAAGTGAAATTTCTAGATCAAAAAAGATAAATGTTTTTGTGGCTGATAAATATCCAGCATTGTGCTTAATGGAGAGTTTCCCACCAGGGGTGATGAAGAGATTAAACC
>NW_007220395.1:0-693 GCF_000164805.1 Carlito syrichta | reverse complement strand
AGATCGGCCCACTAGACCCCACCCACAGACACCAACAGACCAGGACTGTCCAGCTGGTTTTATCAATTCCTCTGAAATGTTAATTTTTCTGATTATAAAGCTAACTCACTCTCATTATTAATTTGCCAAATACAGAAAAAATAGCAAAGAAAATAAAAATCTCCCATAATTCTACCTTTTATAGTTCATTTCCTTCTCCTATATAGGCAGTTTATAGCTGAGCTCAAACTCTATATAACAATGTGTATCCCGACTTTTTTTCTCCTCAGCATTATTGCATAAACATTTCATCAGTTTAGTAAAGTTTTTCTTGCAAACACCATGTTAATAACTAAAAAATATGTGATTGTGTGGACTGCCCATAATTTACTTAACCATTGTCATGTTGTGGCTATTTAGATGACTTCTCATTGTTCTCTAGTGTAAATAATCTTGTGATCAGCATCTCTGTGCAAAAACATTTTAAACTGTATTTAGAATCATTTCCTTGGAATATTCTCAGAAGTGAAATTTCTAGATCAAAAAAGATAAATGTTTTTGTGGCTGATAAATATCCAGCATTGTGCTTAATGGAGAGTTTCCCACCAGGGGTGATGAAGAGATTAAACCAAAAGGCAATTGCCATGGTTGATTAGCTTAGGACTAAACAGGACTCCGGTGGCACCTCTGATTGTTGAGTGGAAGCTGACATGG
>NW_007220394.1:0-690 GCF_000164805.1 Carlito syrichta | reverse complement strand
CTCTCATTATTAATTTGCCAAATACAGAAAAAATAGCAAAGAAAATAAAAATCTCCCATAATTCTACCTTTTATAGTTCATTTCCTTCTCCTATATAGGCAGTTTATAGCTGAGCTCAAACTCTATATAACAATGTGTATCCCGACTTTTTTTCTCCTCAGCATTATTGCATAAACATTTCATCAGTTTAGTAAAGTTTTCTTGCAAACACCATGTTAATAACTAAAAAATATGTGATTGTGTGAACTGCCCATAATTTACTTAACCATTGTCCTTGTTGTGGCTATTTAGATGACTTCTCATTGTTCTCTAGTGTAAATAATCTTGTGATCAGCATCTCTGTGCAAAAACATTTTAAACTGTATTTAGAATCATTTCCTTGGAATATTCTCAGAAGTGAAATTTCTAGATCAAAAAAGATAAATGTTTTTGTGGCTGATAAATATCCAGCATTGTGCTTAATGGAGAGTTTCCCACCAGGGGTGATGAAGAGATTAAACCAAAAGGCAATTGCCATGGTTGATTAGCTTAGGACTAAACAGGACTCCGGTGGCACCTCTGATTGTTGAGTGGAAGCTGACATGGTGTGAATAAAAATTTTTAAAAAAACCAAAAACCTGGAATTTCTTAGCCTGGAAAGAAGACTGAGGGTTAGAGAAAAACAAAACAAAACAAAACAAAACACTTTCC
>NW_007220393.1:0-11533 GCF_000164805.1 Carlito syrichta | reverse complement strand
ATAGACCACAGCTACAGATGAACCAACTCTCATACAAAAAAATAAAAAAATAAAAATAAAACATATAGTGATACTTACATACAAGCTAACCAACCACCTTGTTAGTGTGCTGTTCCTCTATACAAAGATATGGTTTACAGTGAGAAGAAAAGAGAAAAAAAGGAAAAGGAAAAAAGAAAAAAAGGGAACAATACAGTAGGAGTAGAATTAAGTCATTAAACTAATAGAATCAATGAAGCACACTCTGAGAAATTTTGTTTAAGTTCAATGTCCTTTCAGGTCTGATTTCTAGTTTTCTCTTCAAGCTGGTAATTTAGTTGGCGGTTAGGGTCAGTTGCCCCTGGTCTGCTGTGAAGGACAGTTCAGATTACCCTCATTCAGCACTCTGGTCTATGTCTTTATCAAGCTTGTTTCTCCTGTTTCAGTGTTGTTACCTTAAATCGCCAGCAGGGGGTGCTATCTCAGCTGCTCACCCCAGAGGTGGTGGGGCCGTACAGGAACAAGATGGCTGCCTGCCTCCGAGCAGGCAACAGGAGCCTTACGCTGGGCAAGCAGGACAGTCTCGGATGCTGGAGAGGTGGCAGCGATCCCAGCAGATCTTCCCTGAAGGGGTTTGATGTGGATCACTTCGGGCCCAGGTGGTGTGATATGCTACCTGTCACAGAGGCTGCAGCAGCGGAGGCGATGGCAGCGGTGGTGGGGGGAGGGGCTGTGGCGGCAGTGGCAGCGGCACTCTTTCCGCACAGTAACTGTCCAGTCTGTTGTGATGTCCCAGCAGTGGCAACAGCCGAACTCTGTATGAAGAGCAGGTTGCAATGTTGGGGTCCCCAGTCCCCCGGGGCAAGAGTCAGAGACCCACTGCAGATCTCCTTTGCAGAGGGCTTCAGAGACCGGTTTGCCCCGTCGCCATCTTGCCACTTCCTCCTCGAGTCCCTTGATGGTTTCTTTTGCTTTTCAGTGTAATGAGGTCCCACTTGTCCTTCTCAACTTTTATGGCATTCACCTTTAGGGACTTGATCAAGAATTTGTTGCCTACTTCGATGTGCATAAGTGTTTTCTATGTTTTCTTCTAGGATTCTTATAGTTTGAGGTTTTACGTTTAGGCCTTCAATTCATTTTTGAGTTGATTTTTACATATGGTGATAGGTAGGCATCCAGCCACATATTGTCAGTCAGTTTTCCCAGTACCACTTGCTAAATATGATGTCCTTTCCCCAGTGATTGTTATTGGTGGCTTTGCTGAAGATAAGTTGGTTGAGAGATCATTTTTTTGCTTCTGGAATATCTGTCCTGTGCCATTGGTCTATGCGCCTATTCTTGTACCAATGCCAGGCTATTTTGGTTCCTGTAGCCTTATAATAAAGTTTAAAGTCTGGAAGTGTGATACCTCCCGCTTTTTTCCTTTTGCTGAGGACTTTTTTTTTCTTTTTTTGCTATTTGTGCTCTTTTTTTGTTTCCATATGAACTTCTGTATTATCATTTCTAGGTCTGAGAAAAATGATGTTGGTAATTTGATGAGTATTGCATTGAATCTGTAGATTTCCTTGAGTAGGATGGACATCTTGAAAATATTGATTCTTCCAATCCATGAGCATGGAATGTTTTTCCATTGTTTGTGTCATACTTGCTTTCTTTGAAAAGTGTTTTGCAGCTCTTGTCATAAAGGTCTTTTGCTTCTCTGGTTAGGTGAATGCCAAGGCATTTAATTTTTTTATGGCTATTATGAATGAGATTGTGCTTTTTATTTGGTTCTCCACCTGCTTGTTGATGGTGTATGGAAATGCAGCTGTCTTTTGAAAGTGGACTGGACAAAGCAAATGTGGTATATATTCTTGATGGAGCATTATGCAGCCATAAAGAAAAACAAAATCATGGCCTTCACAACAAATTGGATGCAGTTGGAGACCATCATACCAAGCAAATTATCATAGAAACAAAGAACTGAATACTGCCTGCTCTCACGCATAAGTGAGCCCTGGACACTAGTCACATTAGCACAAAGGATGGATTGGCAGTCACTGGACATTGCCAGGGGAGGGAGGAAGGAAGCAGGATAGATGTATATGACAACACAAAGGGCATCTGGTCTACTACCAGGGGGAGTGAGGGCCTGATAGAAGTCCAAACTTCACCTGCATGCAGCCTACTTGTGTAGTTAATTCTAACTTGTACCCCTCATCTTTCTAAAAAATAAAAAAGAAACGAAAGACACATGATTTAGGGGCAAATAGTACCAATCTACTGGGTTTCTTGATGTCTTCTGCACCAAATCTCTGCATTGAATTCTGGTCTCAGGAAGAAACTGGATGCATGAATAATATCTTAAAGATGTTCAACAACTTGAATAGAGTACAGTTAAAAACTAAATGGGTTACTTGGATGGAAAATTCTTCTCCCTCTATGCAGTCATCATAACAAATTATCTCTGCCTACATGACTGGGTCAATGGGGCACTCATTTCTAGAACAATCTACTGTGATGCAACAAGTTAGTTTCACTCTGATGTTTTTTCTGATCTAGATAATCATTCCCAAATAGTGGTCATTGAACAAGTGTCATACTGCAACTGAATCATCCAGGAATTCTAAAATATGTATCTCTGAGCCCCATTCTTATAGATTCTGATTCAGTAAGCTTAGCTTGGGATCCAGGGATCTGTGGTTCTTAACATGTTGCCCAAATGGCTTTGATGAACAGCCTGACTGGAAACCCCTGGTGGAGGTGAGATACCATTTCATAATTAGAAGGTTTTCATAAGACAAGGTCGGGATGTAAATGGTCTTTGTTTTCTGTAAACAAGACCTTGCTTTTTGCCATAAATCCATTCATGAAAGAAAAAACAATTTTTTTAAGTACCCAAATTGTGCTGTAAACATATTAGGACAAATGACTTTTAAAAAAGTCCTTTGGGGAGACTTTTCATAAGGCATAGAATCCATTTGTCATCTAAGAACTTGACCCGGAAAGCAAATGAGATGGAATGGAAAGAACTGTGCCCCCAGGAGTATAGACAGTGGGACTTCAGTTGCTGTGCTTCTTGTTTTTGAGCTGGGATTCATCATTTAATTGTCTGGGACTCAGGCTTCAGGAGAGGTAGAGGGATGCTGAGGATGGAGGGTGCTAGGCAGGGGAGTGAAGGAGGAGGTGATTGGAGGATCTGGCAGCCTCTTTCCAGCTTCTACACTCTGTCGTGGGATCCTATTACATTTTTCTGACTCTATTTCAGTTTTTGTGAACACTCTGGAACTACTATGTTCCAGAACCAAACAGCCACCCCACCCCGACTCCCGCCTAATTTGTGATGAAGTGTCCTGAGGTTTCCTGGGCTGATCTTGGTTCCTGGCAGGAAGCACCAGGCTTTTGCCTCTTCATGTCTCTTGTGAAGCTGCTGTGCACCATCAGACCCCAAGACCTCCCCTCTGCTTCCTTCTGCCTTTTGCTGCAAATGCAAGCCCTCGTGTTTTCTTTAAGTTTCCCCGGGGAATCTATTTTATTACATCATTCCTGGGAGATGGTTCCCATTCTCCAGCATTCCTGGGAAAGCTGCCAGAAACATTGAGCAATACTCTTACCTCAAAGTTATTTTAAGAACTTTAATGAATGAAAAATGTGTTATAAATACATATACTAGACCCTGAGTGGGTATGTGGTATTTAAACCTCCAGAATTTCAGGGTGATCTTAGCCTTCAAAATAGATTCTCTTGCCTGCAGCAACTAGATAATTCTTTTTCCCCTTGAGCAGACCTGTGCTCCTCCCTTTGGTCCTCAGTGGCCCAGGTCTCTACTGCACCTGTGGCGTCTTTGAGATGGTCAGAGGTGCCTGTTCAGCTCTGTCTCACATAACCCTTCCTCGGTGCTGCCTGTGTAGACTCTCGCCCAGTGGAGTGGGCTGCCTTCTGCACACAGTCTGTTTTCACTGGAGGCCTGCACATGAAGATCAAATTTCTCTCCAATATCACCAGAAGGAAAACAAATTTATTTCCCTGGATGTCACCTTCTCTGTCTTCTTTTTGCCCTCAAATTTTTTGGCTACCTGGAGTTCCTTACTGGACTTGCAAGATCTTCCTTATTTGATTATATTCACTGATTGTTGCCTTTTACACTTATGAACCTTACAAGTTCTGGAGTTCTCAGGAATTGATTAACCACATGCTCAGGAAACATATTGAACTTGGATAAAAAGCACATCTTAAAAAGCAAGTCTGATTCCTGATGTTATTATAGTAAAGTGATGTGCTCACTACCCACTTCTGATAGTATCACTGGCTTGAGTATCAGTTGAACCTGTGGTCAAGGTCAGAAACAGAGTGTGATTGGGATGCAGGAAGCTGGGAATTAATCTCAATATCATCCAAGCACTTATGATGCAATTGGAGTTTGATGATCATTGTCTTTTTGAATACCCCTGATGCTGTGTTCTTGGATCTCAATATCTGTTGTCATAAACTTCCATCCTGATCCCTCAGAAACTGCATAAATACACGTTGGTAATCCGCTTGGTCCAAAATTGAGGTTACAACTATGAGAGTCACTGCAATGCTTTTAGCTGGGAGGAAAATGACCAACAGTGATGACAGAGACACCTTCAGCGGCAGACTTCACCTCAGCACAGAAGTCAACATGGAATTTCAAGGGAGCTACGAGTGGTCAGATTTTAACTCATTTCCAAGGTTCATGAAATAATGGATTTGTAGTTAAATTTTACTGTGGACCTGGAGAAAGACAGAAAATTGCAGGGGCAATGGGTTTAGATATCACCCAAGCAGCTCCTTTGAGAATTTTGCTAATGCCTAAAGAGGCACCAGGCACTGCATATACCCAGATGTTTAGGTCATGGAACAGGTGAGCAAGGGGAGTTTGGAAAATCATCCAGGTACCCCAAATTCTGCATTCACCTGTCTATTGCTGCCCAGTATCTTTGCCTTGCAGACAAAACACAATTTTCTTAGAATAGTGTTCAACCTGTAGAGGGCTAGGTGTTCAACTAGCAACCAGGAAGAGTGTGAAAATTTATCCTTCATATCAGAATGACACAAATGAGTGTCTAATGCATTCCCCCTCTACAAAAGGGATTAAAAAAACACAACCATCACTGAAAATATTTACGTGCAGGGGACTACTTACTTTTTCGGTACTTCAATTTATGTGATTCCAGCTAGTTGCTGTTAGGAGGGAGAGGAAAATAGAGATATAGAAAGAGAGAGAGAGAGGATAGATGATAGACAGATAGATGATAGAGCTAGATGATTGATAGAGATAGATAGATGATAGGTAGATAGATAGATAGATAGATAGATAGATAGATAGATAGATAGATAGACAGACAGGCAGGCAGATAAAGACTCTTTGGAGTACATCTGAGATGGGAGCAGGGAATCTGCTGTTCCCTCACTGCCTGTTCCCATGTGTCATGCTGTCTGCCTCTCCCAGTGGGAGTGTCTCCATGCTGATGAGAGTCTGTGACTTAAAGATACTCATGTAGCATAACCCCTAAATGCAAGTCTACTCAGCATTCATCTTAGTTGAAGAAACATATTCCTTTTAACACTGGAGGAAAAAACAGTAGGGCTAGATTTTGAGAGGCAGGATGTTGGCATCCAACAGGTGCTGTCTAATGGATTTTCCAAGGGTGGCATTGGTTTGGGGTAATTGGAGCCTCACAGAGCCTTTTAGAACCTGACCCTTGATGATGCAGTCCTTTGCTTTTTATCAGTTGTACTCTTTGGAGAAAAGTTTTATATCTCATTTCACACCCCAAACATCCTCTTGAGGTAAGTAGAGCAGACATTTATTATTACCCCCATTTCACAGATAAAGAAATGATGCTTGGGTTTTCCCCATTCCATAGCACACAGCCCTTGAGTCACAGCTGGGTTCAGTCCCAGTCTGCATTTCCCTAATCCCTCATTCCCTCCACTTTGAGACATTTCCTCTGAATGCCAAGTCTCAGATCCTTTTATGGGCCACAAGGAAAGTGACCATTTTCAAAGCTGATTAAATTACTTGGACTACTCCTTTCTCTATTCTCCGTATTTCTCAATATTTACCTTCAAACTGACTAATGATAGTCATAATTACAGTATCCCATCAGGCACTTATTATGGTTCAGGCAGTGTGCTATGCACTTCGCATAACTTTATCTCATTTAATTTTCAGAGTAACGTATTTGTTAGTTAATATTATTATGTCCACATTACAGATGAAGAAATAGAGGGTTAGAGGAATAGGAATAAGTCATCTACAGGCACTGTGAGACACTCACTATATTCACTTCCTGGGGTTGCCATAAAAAAGGACCACAAACTAGGTTACTTGAAACAACACAAATTTGGCCAGGCTCAGTGGCTCAGCCTGTAATCCCAGCACTTTGGGAAGCTGAGATGAGAGGATTGCCTGAGTTCGCAGGTTTGGGACCCACCCAGGCAACTTGGCGAGAACTCATCTCTACAATTAAAAATAAAAAAAAAAGCCGGGCTCGGTGGCTCAGCCTGTAATCCCGCACCTTTGGGAGTCTGAGGTGAATGGATTGCCTGAGCCCATGGGTTCGAGACCTGCCTGGGCAGTGAGACCTCATCTCTACAATAAATCAAAAAATCAGCCGGGCGTGGTAGCGCATGCCTGTAATTCTGGCTACTTAGAAGGCTGAGGTGGAAGGATCGCCGGAGCCCAGCAAGTGAGGCTGCGGTGGCCAGGAGCAGCCACTGCACTCCAGTCCGGGTGACAGAGTGAGACTCCAACTCAAAAAAAAAAAAATTAGCCGGGCATGGTAGTGTGTGCCTATCGTTCCAGCCACTTGGAAGGCTGAGGTGGAAGGAACACCGGAGCCCAGCAGGTTGAGGCTGCAGTGGTTGGGAGCATGCCACTGCCCTCCAGCCTGGGTGACAGAGTGAGACTCCAATTCAAAAACAAAACAAAACAAAAAACACAAATTTATTCTATTAATAAATTGGCCTCTTTTAGAGGCCAAAAGTCTGAAACCAAGTTGTTAGAAGGACCATGCTCGCTTCAAAGGCTCTTCAAGAGAACTCTTCCTTGCCTCTCAGCTGGTGAAGTTTGCTGATAATCCTTGGCATTCCTTGGCCTATGGCAGCATCACCCAGTCTCTGCCTCTGTCATCACATGGTTGTTTTCCCTCTGCAGCTGTCTCAGTGTCTCTCCTCTTCTAATAAGGACACCTGTTATAAGAATTTAAGTGTTCCTCTTTTTCCACTATGACTCCATCTTAATTTAACTAACTATACCCAATACTACCTTATTTCCAAATGAGATCACATTCTAGGGTTCTGGAAAGGACACACATTTTAGGAGGACACTATTTAACTCAGTCCACTCTCCCACCCTGCTTCCTTTTCCTGGACACATAGGAAGACCATATTTCCTGGTCATCCTTACAATTAGGTTGGGGCCATGCTCCTGGCTTCTGTCCAATAGAATAGGGACAAAAGAGATGTGCATTCTTCCAGGGTTGGCCATAAAACACCAATGCAATCTTCCACGTCTCTTCACTTATAATTTGATTGAATCCAGCAGACCAGGGAATGACTCCGAGAAGGTCCTAGAAGGTGGTGGTGCCATAAGATAGAAAAAGCAGGGATTCTGCATTGCAGCATGGAGAACTCGCTTCTGAAGACCAGTTAGATTGAAGAAATAAATCTTTGTCGTGCTAAGCCACTGAGGTGTGCAGGCTGCTTGTTTTAACTGTTAGCCTCACTGATACAGACATCTAACTGGCAAACTGCAAGTAGGATTCAGATACAAGTGTACTGGCCCCAAATTATAGATTCTCAACTGCTGGGCTATTTTGGCTTTCTTACGATTGCTCTGACTGATTTTAGCTGTCATTATTTTGTATGCCCCGCATCAGTGGGTTTAACAGGTGATGGAACTTATTTGCAAATTGTCTTGTTGAGATACTGGCCCACTGGTGAGCACATGTAAATGTGCACTGTTGGTTAGGGCCAGAAGGCAAAGTCCAGAGGTGCCAGAATATTCTAGCATACTTCCCCCCCAGCTCTGCAGAGAAGGACCTAGTAAAGAACTTCCCCATCAGCCTGTTCTTAAAAGGTGACCAATTTTCCTCACATTGTTCCTCTTTATACTTCAAGGTGATGATGTCAAGCCTCTTTGAGACCCACGGCCTCCTCACCAGCCTTTCAGGGAGACTTGGATGGGTTCTTGTTCCACTGCTTCTGCAGTTTCTTGCATGTACATCATGTACCAGGCACAGAGGAAGTGAAATGAAGGAAACCTTGCTGTCTTGGGGGTCTCCATTCCAGGAGGAAGGCTGAGATCAAGTCCTGAGGACCACAGCCCTTCAGAGGATTGGGCCATGTGACATGAAGGAAAAACGAGAGGACTGAGAACAAGTGTAGAACCATGACTTGGCATGGTCTGAAGATCTAGAAGGCCTCCTGAGGAATGGCATTTGGAGTGACACCCAGAGGATAGCCTGAGTGAGCTGAATGTATGGGGAGCTGCTCCAGGCAGGAGATGCGGGGAGGAGGTTGGTTGGAGCAGGAAAAGGAGATTCCAGGGCCCAGGTACACATTGCAGGGCATGGCCCTCAGTGTGAGGCTTTGCAGTTCTGAATGTGCCTCCAGTGGGTGAAATCGCCATGTCTTAGGGTAAGAGTCTTGAAACAACCTTTTATTTCCACATAGCTTTTAGTTTCTAAAACAGCACAGGCATTCGCATAGACACTGGATTACATATGTGAATTTGTTGCTGATTCTCTGGCCTCAAATTCTGTATTTTATGCATCCCTTTTCTTCCCTTCTTGCTCTCTAGGGCCATGCTTTATAGGCTGTAAACATTTCTCACATTGTACAATCAGAATCTGTCATATATTGCATGATAAAATATTTGCTACATGCAAAATAGTACACAATATACTCGGAAGGTATGCGAATCAACCATTCAGGCAGAATAAGAATGACATGATTTGTCTCATAGGCAAAAACATTCGTTTTTCCTCACCATTATTTTATTTGTTTTTTAATTTTTTAAAAATAAGGGTTATTTGTAAATGGTAAAAGGGTTTTGGCCATGAATAAACGTATTGTGATTAATTTTATAAGAAAAATATGATGATGTGTGGTTCATCAGTTTTCTAAAAATAGATTTATTGACTTAACAATAAGCTGCCTCTCTTTAAAGTATAAGCTTTGACATATGTATACACTTGTGAATTCATCACTGCCATCAAGATAATGACATATATATCTCTTTCCTCTTGGTAATATCTCACTCTTTTCCCTGAACCCACAATGGCTTTCTGTTACTAAGGAGTATCTTGCATTTTATAAAATTTAATATATAAGAAATTATACAGTATGTACTCTTTTTGGTCTAGATTCTTCCATGTATTGTAATTATATTGGGATTCATCCCTGTTGCAGTATGTATCAGTAGTTCTTTCTTTTTTATTGCTGAGTTATTTTTCATTGTGTGGATATATCACAACTTGTCTATTTACCTATTGATAGATATTTGGTTTGTATCTGCTTTGGAGCTATTACAAATAAAGCTACTATGAGTGTTCATGTACAAGTCTTTGTAAGAATGTAAACTTTCAGCTGGGCTTGGTGGCTCAGCCTATAATCCCAGCACTTTTGAAGGTCAAGGCTAGTGGATTCCCTGAGCCTGTGGGTTGAAGACCAGCCCTGGCAACTTGGCAAGATCTTGTCTCTACAATAAATCAAAAATTAGCCAGGCATGGTAGCACGCACCTGTAGTTCTGGCTGCTTGGAAAACTGAGGCGGAAGGATCGCTGGAGCCCAGCATGTTGACACTGGGGTGGCCATGAGTGTGTCACTGCACTACAGCCTAGGCGACAGAGTAAGACTCCATATCAAAAAACAAACAAACAAAAAACAGAGAACGTAAGCTTTCATTTTTCTTAGGTAATTTTATTATTTTAACTTTCATTTCTCTCATAATTGTATCACTCCTGTCATATTCCCATGACTTCTTCACAGACCAGGCAGGATGGGATTAAGGGTTAATACACTTCAGTTGGAGACAACTGTAGCCAGTGGGTTCTGATCTGAGGAGAGCAGCTTTAACTTGTCCTATGAGGTTGATGTGCACATACAAAATACAAAATAGCTAAATTGGCAGAAACAATAATCAGAGACCATTGCTTATGCCAAGCAATATGGATGAGGGAAAATTCTCTTCTTCCTTCATCCATCTTAATTACGTTTTCTCCTTGCCATGAGATTAGCAAATGATGCCCAGGAAAAATGTGTAGGTTAAATATATTTTTAAGAGATTGTTAATATCCACTCCCAAAGTAAATGACACAAAACTAACATGAGTATAAGCCAGGACAGGTGTTATTAATGGTGTTTATTTTTCATTAGGAGGCCAGAACAATTCCCTAATTACTAGCAGATTTTAGGAACTGCCTTATTTGTAAATGGTGATTCACAAAAAAAATTATTAACAGAATAAACAGCCAGTTTAGAGTGAGCAATTGCAATCATAAACTGTATTTAACAGTTTAAAGAATATTGGTGATACTTCATTGAGGCTTAGTGTCTTTCTCACATTTAAACAGCTGAGATCGGCCCACTAGACCCCACCCACAGACGCCAACAGACCAGGACTGTCCAGCTGGTTTTATCAATTCCTCTGAAATGTTAATTTTCTGATTATAAAGCTAACTCACTCTCATTATTAATTTGCCAAATACAGAAAAAATAGCAAAGAAAATAAAAATCTCCCATAATTCTACCTTTTATAGTTCATTTCCTTCTCCTATATAGGCAGTTTATAGCTGAGCTCAAACTCTATATAACAATGTGTATCCCGACTTTTTTTCTCCTCAGCATTATTGCATAAACATTTCATCAGTTTAGTAAAGTTTTTCTTGCAAACACCATGTTAATAACTAAAAAATATGTGATTGTGTGGACTGCCCATAATTTACTTAACCATTGTCCTTGTTGTGGCTATTTAGATGACTTCTCATTGTTCTCTAGTGTAAATAATCTTGTGATCAGCATCTCTGTGCAAAAACATTTTAAACTGTATTTAGAATCATTTCCTTGGAATATTCTCAGAAGTGAAATTTCTAGATCAAAAAAGATAAATGTTTTTGTGGCTGATAAAAATCCAGCATTGTGCTTAATGGAGAGTTTCCCACCAGGGGTGATGAAGAGATTAAACCAAAAGGCAATTGCCATGGTTGATTAGCTTAGGACTAAACAGGACTCCGGTGGCACCTCTGATTGTTGAGTGGAAGCTGACATGGTGTGAATAAAAATTTTTAAAAAAACCAAAAACCTGGAATTTCTTAGCCTGGAAAGAAGACTGAGGGTTAGAGACAAACAAAACAAAACAAAACAAAACACTTTCCAAGAGGCAGCAACTTTCAATCTTGGTTTCCAGATGCACATGGAGGGAATCCCTCCTTCAACAATGGAGACAACCAAAAGGATGTATAAATGAGCCATCAAAAGGATTGCCCAGGGTCAGGGGCAGAGCTTGATGCCTCCAAAAAGTTGACGGGTGGAGGTCAAATACCAC
>NW_007220392.1:0-12286 GCF_000164805.1 Carlito syrichta | reverse complement strand
ATAGACCACAGCTACAGATGAACCAACTCTCATACAAAAAAATAAAAAAATAAAAATAAAACATATAGTGATACTTACATACAAGCTAACCAACCACCTTGTTAGTGTGCTGTTCCTCTATACAAAGATATGGTTTACAGTGAGAAGAAAAGAGAAAAAAAGGAAAAGGAAAAAAGAAAAAAAGGGAACAATACAGTAGGAGTAGAATTAAGTCATTAAACTAATAGAATCAATGAAGCACACTCTGAGAAATTTTGTTTAAGTTCAATGTCCTTTCAGGTCTGATTTCTAGTTTTCTCTTCAAGCTGGTAATTTAGTTGGCGGTTAGGGTCAGTTGCCCCTGGTCTGCTGTGAAGGACAGTTCAGATTACCCTCATTCAGCACTCTGGTCTATGTCTTTATCAAGCTTGTTTCTCCTGTTTCAGTGTTGTTACCTTAAATCGCCAGCAGGGGGTGCTATCTCAGCTGCTCACCCCAGAGGTGGTGGGGCCGTACAGGAACAAGATGGCTGCCTGCCTCCGAGCAGGCAACAGGAGCCTTACGCTGGGCAAGCAGGACAGTCTCGGATGCTGGAGAGGTGGCAGCGATCCCAGCAGATCTTCCCTGAAGGGGTTTGATGTGGATCACTTCGGGCCCAGGTGGTGTGATATGCTACCTGTCACAGAGGCTGCAGCAGCGGAGGCGATGGCAGCGGTGGTGGGGGGAGGGGCTGTGGCGGCAGTGGCAGCGGCACTCTTTCCGCACAGTAACTGTCCAGTCTGTTGTGATGTCCCAGCAGTGGCAACAGCCGAACTCTGTATGAAGAGCAGGTTGCAATGTTGGGGTCCCCAGTCCCCCGGGGCAAGAGTCAGAGACCCACTGCAGATCTCCTTTGCAGAGGGCTTCAGAGACCGGTTTGCCCCGTCGCCATCTTGCCACTTCCTCCTCGAGTCCCTTGATGGTTTCTTTTGCTTTTCAGTGTAATGAGGTCCCACTTGTCCTTCTCAACTTTTATGGCATTCACCTTTAGGGACTTGATCAAGAATTTGTTGCCTACTTCGATGTGCATAAGTGTTTTCTATGTTTTCTTCTAGGATTCTTATAGTTTGAGGTTTTACGTTTAGGCCTTCAATTCATTTTTGAGTTGATTTTTACATATGGTGATAGGTAGGCATCCAGCCACATATTGTCAGTCAGTTTTCCCAGTACCACTTGCTAAATATGATGTCCTTTCCCCAGTGATTGTTATTGGTGGCTTTGCTGAAGATAAGTTGGTTGAGAGATCATTTTTTTGCTTCTGGAATATCTGTCCTGTGCCATTGGTCTATGCGCCTATTCTTGTACCAATGCCAGGCTATTTTGGTTCCTGTAGCCTTATAATAAAGTTTAAAGTCTGGAAGTGTGATACCTCCCGCTTTTTTCCTTTTGCTGAGGACTTTTTTTTTCTTTTTTTGCTATTTGTGCTCTTTTTTTGTTTCCATATGAACTTCTGTATTATCATTTCTAGGTCTGAGAAAAATGATGTTGGTAATTTGATGAGTATTGCATTGAATCTGTAGATTTCCTTGAGTAGGATGGACATCTTGAAAATATTGATTCTTCCAATCCATGAGCATGGAATGTTTTTCCATTGTTTGTGTCATACTTGCTTTCTTTGAAAAGTGTTTTGCAGCTCTTGTCATAAAGGTCTTTTGCTTCTCTGGTTAGGTGAATGCCAAGGCATTTAATTTTTTTATGGCTATTATGAATGAGATTGTGCTTTTTATTTGGTTCTCCACCTGCTTGTTGATGGTGTATGGAAATGCAGCTGTCTTTTGAAAGTGGACTGGACAAAGCAAATGTGGTATATATTCTTGATGGAGCATTATGCAGCCATAAAGAAAAACAAAATCATGGCCTTCACAACAAATTGGATGCAGTTGGAGACCATCATACCAAGCAAATTATCATAGAAACAAAGAACTGAATACTGCCTGCTCTCACGCATAAGTGAGCCCTGGACACTAGTCACATTAGCACAAAGGATGGATTGGCAGTCACTGGACATTGCCAGGGGAGGGAGGAAGGAAGCAGGATAGATGTATATGACAACACAAAGGGCATCTGGTCTACTACCAGGGGGAGTGAGGGCCTGATAGAAGTCCAAACTTCACCTGCATGCAGCCTACTTGTGTAGTTAATTCTAACTTGTACCCCTCATCTTTCTAAAAAATAAAAAAGAAACGAAAGACACATGATTTAGGGGCAAATAGTACCAATCTACTGGGTTTCTTGATGTCTTCTGCACCAAATCTCTGCATTGAATTCTGGTCTCAGGAAGAAACTGGATGCATGAATAATATCTTAAAGATGTTCAACAACTTGAATAGAGTACAGTTAAAAACTAAATGGGTTACTTGGATGGAAAATTCTTCTCCCTCTATGCAGTCATCATAACAAATTATCTCTGCCTACATGACTGGGTCAATGGGGCACTCATTTCTAGAACAATCTACTGTGATGCAACAAGTTAGTTTCACTCTGATGTTTTTTCTGATCTAGATAATCATTCCCAAATAGTGGTCATTGAACAAGTGTCATACTGCAACTGAATCATCCAGGAATTCTAAAATATGTATCTCTGAGCCCCATTCTTATAGATTCTGATTCAGTAAGCTTAGCTTGGGATCCAGGGATCTGTGGTTCTTAACATGTTGCCCAAATGGCTTTGATGAACAGCCTGACTGGAAACCCCTGGTGGAGGTGAGATACCATTTCATAATTAGAAGGTTTTCATAAGACAAGGTCGGGATGTAAATGGTCTTTGTTTTCTGTAAACAAGACCTTGCTTTTTGCCATAAATCCATTCATGAAAGAAAAAACAATTTTTTTAAGTACCCAAATTGTGCTGTAAACATATTAGGACAAATGACTTTTAAAAAAGTCCTTTGGGGAGACTTTTCATAAGGCATAGAATCCATTTGTCATCTAAGAACTTGACCCGGAAAGCAAATGAGATGGAATGGAAAGAACTGTGCCCCCAGGAGTATAGACAGTGGGACTTCAGTTGCTGTGCTTCTTGTTTTTGAGCTGGGATTCATCATTTAATTGTCTGGGACTCAGGCTTCAGGAGAGGTAGAGGGATGCTGAGGATGGAGGGTGCTAGGCAGGGGAGTGAAGGAGGAGGTGATTGGAGGATCTGGCAGCCTCTTTCCAGCTTCTACACTCTGTCGTGGGATCCTATTACATTTTTCTGACTCTATTTCAGTTTTTGTGAACACTCTGGAACTACTATGTTCCAGAACCAAACAGCCACCCCACCCCGACTCCCGCCTAATTTGTGATGAAGTGTCCTGAGGTTTCCTGGGCTGATCTTGGTTCCTGGCAGGAAGCACCAGGCTTTTGCCTCTTCATGTCTCTTGTGAAGCTGCTGTGCACCATCAGACCCCAAGACCTCCCCTCTGCTTCCTTCTGCCTTTTGCTGCAAATGCAAGCCCTCGTGTTTTCTTTAAGTTTCCCCGGGGAATCTATTTTATTACATCATTCCTGGGAGATGGTTCCCATTCTCCAGCATTCCTGGGAAAGCTGCCAGAAACATTGAGCAATACTCTTACCTCAAAGTTATTTTAAGAACTTTAATGAATGAAAAATGTGTTATAAATACATATACTAGACCCTGAGTGGGTATGTGGTATTTAAACCTCCAGAATTTCAGGGTGATCTTAGCCTTCAAAATAGATTCTCTTGCCTGCAGCAACTAGATAATTCTTTTTCCCCTTGAGCAGACCTGTGCTCCTCCCTTTGGTCCTCAGTGGCCCAGGTCTCTACTGCACCTGTGGCGTCTTTGAGATGGTCAGAGGTGCCTGTTCAGCTCTGTCTCACATAACCCTTCCTCGGTGCTGCCTGTGTAGACTCTCGCCCAGTGGAGTGGGCTGCCTTCTGCACACAGTCTGTTTTCACTGGAGGCCTGCACATGAAGATCAAATTTCTCTCCAATATCACCAGAAGGAAAACAAATTTATTTCCCTGGATGTCACCTTCTCTGTCTTCTTTTTGCCCTCAAATTTTTTGGCTACCTGGAGTTCCTTACTGGACTTGCAAGATCTTCCTTATTTGATTATATTCACTGATTGTTGCCTTTTACACTTATGAACCTTACAAGTTCTGGAGTTCTCAGGAATTGATTAACCACATGCTCAGGAAACATATTGAACTTGGATAAAAAGCACATCTTAAAAAGCAAGTCTGATTCCTGATGTTATTATAGTAAAGTGATGTGCTCACTACCCACTTCTGATAGTATCACTGGCTTGAGTATCAGTTGAACCTGTGGTCAAGGTCAGAAACAGAGTGTGATTGGGATGCAGGAAGCTGGGAATTAATCTCAATATCATCCAAGCACTTATGATGCAATTGGAGTTTGATGATCATTGTCTTTTTGAATACCCCTGATGCTGTGTTCTTGGATCTCAATATCTGTTGTCATAAACTTCCATCCTGATCCCTCAGAAACTGCATAAATACACGTTGGTAATCCGCTTGGTCCAAAATTGAGGTTACAACTATGAGAGTCACTGCAATGCTTTTAGCTGGGAGGAAAATGACCAACAGTGATGACAGAGACACCTTCAGCGGCAGACTTCACCTCAGCACAGAAGTCAACATGGAATTTCAAGGGAGCTACGAGTGGTCAGATTTTAACTCATTTCCAAGGTTCATGAAATAATGGATTTGTAGTTAAATTTTACTGTGGACCTGGAGAAAGACAGAAAATTGCAGGGGCAATGGGTTTAGATATCACCCAAGCAGCTCCTTTGAGAATTTTGCTAATGCCTAAAGAGGCACCAGGCACTGCATATACCCAGATGTTTAGGTCATGGAACAGGTGAGCAAGGGGAGTTTGGAAAATCATCCAGGTACCCCAAATTCTGCATTCACCTGTCTATTGCTGCCCAGTATCTTTGCCTTGCAGACAAAACACAATTTTCTTAGAATAGTGTTCAACCTGTAGAGGGCTAGGTGTTCAACTAGCAACCAGGAAGAGTGTGAAAATTTATCCTTCATATCAGAATGACACAAATGAGTGTCTAATGCATTCCCCCTCTACAAAAGGGATTAAAAAAACACAACCATCACTGAAAATATTTACGTGCAGGGGACTACTTACTTTTTCGGTACTTCAATTTATGTGATTCCAGCTAGTTGCTGTTAGGAGGGAGAGGAAAATAGAGATATAGAAAGAGAGAGAGAGAGGATAGATGATAGACAGATAGATGATAGAGCTAGATGATTGATAGAGATAGATAGATGATAGGTAGATAGATAGATAGATAGATAGATAGATAGATAGATAGATAGATAGACAGACAGGCAGGCAGATAAAGACTCTTTGGAGTACATCTGAGATGGGAGCAGGGAATCTGCTGTTCCCTCACTGCCTGTTCCCATGTGTCATGCTGTCTGCCTCTCCCAGTGGGAGTGTCTCCATGCTGATGAGAGTCTGTGACTTAAAGATACTCATGTAGCATAACCCCTAAATGCAAGTCTACTCAGCATTCATCTTAGTTGAAGAAACATATTCCTTTTAACACTGGAGGAAAAAACAGTAGGGCTAGATTTTGAGAGGCAGGATGTTGGCATCCAACAGGTGCTGTCTAATGGATTTTCCAAGGGTGGCATTGGTTTGGGGTAATTGGAGCCTCACAGAGCCTTTTAGAACCTGACCCTTGATGATGCAGTCCTTTGCTTTTTATCAGTTGTACTCTTTGGAGAAAAGTTTTATATCTCATTTCACACCCCAAACATCCTCTTGAGGTAAGTAGAGCAGACATTTATTATTACCCCCATTTCACAGATAAAGAAATGATGCTTGGGTTTTCCCCATTCCATAGCACACAGCCCTTGAGTCACAGCTGGGTTCAGTCCCAGTCTGCATTTCCCTAATCCCTCATTCCCTCCACTTTGAGACATTTCCTCTGAATGCCAAGTCTCAGATCCTTTTATGGGCCACAAGGAAAGTGACCATTTTCAAAGCTGATTAAATTACTTGGACTACTCCTTTCTCTATTCTCCGTATTTCTCAATATTTACCTTCAAACTGACTAATGATAGTCATAATTACAGTATCCCATCAGGCACTTATTATGGTTCAGGCAGTGTGCTATGCACTTCGCATAACTTTATCTCATTTAATTTTCAGAGTAACGTATTTGTTAGTTAATATTATTATGTCCACATTACAGATGAAGAAATAGAGGGTTAGAGGAATAGGAATAAGTCATCTACAGGCACTGTGAGACACTCACTATATTCACTTCCTGGGGTTGCCATAAAAAAGGACCACAAACTAGGTTACTTGAAACAACACAAATTTGGCCAGGCTCAGTGGCTCAGCCTGTAATCCCAGCACTTTGGGAAGCTGAGATGAGAGGATTGCCTGAGTTCGCAGGTTTGGGACCCACCCAGGCAACTTGGCGAGAACTCATCTCTACAATTAAAAATAAAAAAAAAAGCCGGGCTCGGTGGCTCAGCCTGTAATCCCGCACCTTTGGGAGTCTGAGGTGAATGGATTGCCTGAGCCCATGGGTTCGAGACCTGCCTGGGCAGTGAGACCTCATCTCTACAATAAATCAAAAAATCAGCCGGGCGTGGTAGCGCATGCCTGTAATTCTGGCTACTTAGAAGGCTGAGGTGGAAGGATCGCCGGAGCCCAGCAAGTGAGGCTGCGGTGGCCAGGAGCAGCCACTGCACTCCAGTCCGGGTGACAGAGTGAGACTCCAACTCAAAAAAAAAAAAATTAGCCGGGCATGGTAGTGTGTGCCTATCGTTCCAGCCACTTGGAAGGCTGAGGTGGAAGGAACACCGGAGCCCAGCAGGTTGAGGCTGCAGTGGTTGGGAGCATGCCACTGCCCTCCAGCCTGGGTGACAGAGTGAGACTCCAATTCAAAAACAAAACAAAACAAAAAACACAAATTTATTCTATTAATAAATTGGCCTCTTTTAGAGGCCAAAAGTCTGAAACCAAGTTGTTAGAAGGACCATGCTCGCTTCAAAGGCTCTTCAAGAGAACTCTTCCTTGCCTCTCAGCTGGTGAAGTTTGCTGATAATCCTTGGCATTCCTTGGCCTATGGCAGCATCACCCAGTCTCTGCCTCTGTCATCACATGGTTGTTTTCCCTCTGCAGCTGTCTCAGTGTCTCTCCTCTTCTAATAAGGACACCTGTTATAAGAATTTAAGTGTTCCTCTTTTTCCACTATGACTCCATCTTAATTTAACTAACTATACCCAATACTACCTTATTTCCAAATGAGATCACATTCTAGGGTTCTGGAAAGGACACACATTTTAGGAGGACACTATTTAACTCAGTCCACTCTCCCACCCTGCTTCCTTTTCCTGGACACATAGGAAGACCATATTTCCTGGTCATCCTTACAATTAGGTTGGGGCCATGCTCCTGGCTTCTGGCCAATAGAATAGGGACAAAAGAGATGTGCATTCTTCCAGGGTTGGCCATAAAACACCAATGCAATCTTCCACGTCTCTTCACTTATAATTTGATTGAATCCAGCAGACCAGGGAATGACTCCGAGAAGGTCCTAGAAGGTGGTGGTGCCATAAGATAGAAAAAGCAGGGATTCTGCATTGCAGCATGGAGAACTCGCTTCTGAAGACCAGTTAGATTGAAGAAATAAATCTTTGTCGTGCTAAGCCACTGAGGTGTGCAGGCTGCTTGTTTTAACTGTTAGCCTCACTGATACAGACATCTAACTGGCAAACTGCAAGTAGGATTCAGATACAAGTGTACTGGCCCCAAATTATAGATTCTCAACTGCTGGGCTATTTGGCTTTCTTACGATTGCTCTGACTGATTTAGCTGTCATTATTTTGTATGCCCGCATCAGTGGTTTAGCAGGTGATGGAACTTATTTGCAAAATGTCTTGTTGAGATACTGCCCACTGGTGAGCACATGTAAATGTGCACTGTTGGTTAGGGCCAGAAGGCAAAGTCCAGAGGTGCCAGAATATTCTAGCATACTTCCCCCCCAGCTCTGCAGAGAAGGACCTAGTAAAGAACTTCCCCATCAGCCTGTTCTTAAAAGGTGACCAATTTTCCTCACATTGTTCCTCTTTATACTTCAAGGTGATGATGTCAAGCCTCTTTGAGACCCACGGCCTCCTCACCAGCCTTTCAGGGAGACTTGGATGGGTTCTTGTTCCACTGCTTCTGCAGTTTCTTGCATGTACATCATGTACCAGGCACAGAGGAAGTGAAATGAAGGAAACCTTGCTGTCTTGGGGGTCTCCATTCCAGGAGGAAGGCTGAGATCAAGTCCTGAGGACCACAGCCCTTCAGAGGATTGGGCCATGTGACATGAAGGAAAAACGAGAGGACTGAGAACAAGTGTAGAACCATGACTTGGCATGGTCTGAAGATCTAGAAGGCCTCCTGAGGAATGGCATTTGGAGTGACACCCAGAGGATAGCCTGAGTGAGCTGAATGTATGGGGAGCTGCTCCAGGCAGGAGATGCGGGGAGGAGGTTGGTTGGAGCAGGAAAAGGAGATTCCAGGGCCCAGGTACACATTGCAGGGCATGGCCCTCAGTGTGAGGCTTTGCAGTTCTGAATGTGCCTCCAGTGGGTGAAATCGCCATGTCTTAGGGTAAGAGTCTTGAAACAACCTTTTATTTCCACATAGCTTTTAGTTTCTAAAACAGCACAGGCATTCGCATAGACACTGGATTACATATGTGAATTTGTTGCTGATTCTCTGGCCTCAAATTCTGTATTTTATGCATCCCTTTTCTTCCCTTCTTGCTCTCTAGGGCCATGCTTTATAGGCTGTAAACATTTCTCACATTGTACAATCAGAATCTGTCATATATTGCATGATAAAATATTTGCTACATGCAAAATAGTACACAATATACTCGGAAGGTATGCGAATCAACCATTCAGGCAGAATAAGAATGACATGATTTGTCTCATAGGCAAAAACATTCGTTTTTCCTCACCATTATTTTATTTGTTTTTTAATTTTTTAAAAATAAGGGTTATTTGTAAATGGTAAAAGGGTTTTGGCCATGAATAAACGTATTGTGATTAATTTTATAAGAAAAATATGATGATGTGTGGTTCATCAGTTTTCTAAAAATAGATTTATTGACTTAACAATAAGCTGCCTCTCTTTAAAGTATAAGCTTTGACATATGTATACACTTGTGAATTCATCACTGCCATCAAGATAATGAACATATATATCTCTTTCCTCTTGGTAATATCTCACTCTTTTCCCTGAACCCACAATGGCTTTCTGTTACTAAGGAGTATCTTGCATTTTATAAAATTTAATATATAAGAAATTATACAGTATGTACTCTTTTTGGTCTAGATTCTTCCATGTATTGTAATTATATTGGGATTCATCCCTGTTGCAGTATGTATCAGTAGTTCTTTCTTTTTTATTGCTGAGTTATTTTTCATTGTGTGGATATATCACAACTTGTCTATTTACCTATTGATAGATATTTGGTTTGTATCTGCTTTGGAGCTATTACAAATAAAGCTACTATGAGTGTTCATGTACAAGTCTTTGTAAGAATGTAAACTTTCAGCTGGGCTTGGTGGCTCAGCCTATAATCCCAGCACTTTTGAAGGTCAAGGCTAGTGGATTCCCTGAGCCTGTGGGTTGAAGACCAGCCCTGGCAACTTGGCAAGATCTTGTCTCTACAATAAATCAAAAATTAGCCAGGCATGGTAGCACGCACCTGTAGTTCTGGCTGCTTGGAAAACTGAGGCGGAAGGATCGCTGGAGCCCAGCATGTTGACACTGGGGTGGCCATGAGTGTGTCACTGCACTACAGCCTAGGCGACAGAGTAAGACTCCATATCAAAAAACAAACAAACAAAAAACAGAGAACGTAAGCTTTCATTTTTCTTAGGTAATTTTATTATTTTAACTTTCATTTCTCTCATAATTGTATCACTCCTGTCATATTCCCATGACTTCTTCACAGACCAGGCAGGATGGGATTAAGGGTTAATACACTTCAGTTGGAGACAACTGTAGCCAGTGGGTTCTGATCTGAGGAGAGCAGCTTTAACTTGTCCTATGAGGTTGATGTGCACATACAAAATACAAAATAGCTAAATTGGCAGAAACAATAATCAGAGACCATTGCTTATGCCAAGCAATATGGATGAGGGAAAATTCTCTTCTTCCTTCATCCATCTTAATTACGTTTTCTCCTTGCCATGAGATTAGCAAATGATGCCCAGGAAAAATGTGTAGGTTAAATATATTTTTAAGAGATTGTTAATATCCACTCCCAAAGTAAATGACACAAAACTAACATGAGTATAAGCCAGGACAGGTGTTATTAATGGTGTTTATTTTTCATTAGGAGGCCAGAACAATTCCCTAATTACTAGCAGATTTTAGGAACTGCCTTATTTGTAAATGGTGATTCACAAAAAAAATTATTAACAGAATAAACAGCCAGTTTAGAGTGAGCAATTGCAATCATAAACTGTATTTAACAGTTTAAAGAATATTGGTGATACTTCATTGAGGCTTAGTGTCTTTCTCACATTTAAACAGCTGAGATCGGCCCACTAGACCCCACCCACAGACGCCAACAGACCAGGACTGTCCAGCTGGTTTTATCAATTCCTCTGAAATGTTAATTTTCTGATTATAAAGCTAACTCACTCTCATTATTAATTTGCCAAATACAGAAAAAATAGCAAAGAAAATAAAAATCTCCCATAATTCTACCTTTTATAGTTCATTTCCTTCTCCTATATAGGCAGTTTATAGCTGAGCTCAAACTCTATATAACAATGTGTATCCCGACTTTTTTTCTCCTCAGCATTATTGCATAAACATTTCATCAGTTTAGTAAAGTTTTTCTTGCAAACACCATGTTAATAACTAAAAAATATGTGATTGTGTGGACTGCCCATAATTTACTTAACCATTGTCCTTGTTGTGGCTATTTAGATGACTTCTCATTGTTCTCTAGTGTAAATAATCTTGTGATCAGCATCTCTGTGCAAAAACATTTTAAACTGTATTTAGAATCATTTCCTTGGAATATTCTCAGAAGTGAAATTTCTAGATCAAAAAAGATAAATGTTTTTGTGGCTGATAAATATCCAGCATTGTGCTTAATGGAGAGTTTCCCACCAGGGGTGATGAAGAGATTAAACCAAAAGGCAATTGCCATGGTTGATTAGCTTAGGACTAAACAGGACTCCGGTGGCACCTCTGATTGTTGAGTGGAAGCTGACATGGTGTGAATAAAAATTTTTAAAAAAACCAAAAACCTGGAATTTCTTAGCCTGGAAAGAAGACTGAGGGTTAGAGAAAAACAAAACAAAACAAAACAAAACACTTTCCAAGAGGCAGCAACTTTCAATCTTGGTTTCCAGATGCACATGGAGGGAATCCCTCCTTCAACAATGGAGACAACCAAAAGGATGTATAAATGAGCCATCAAAAGGATTGCCCAGGGTCAGGGGCAGAGCTTGATGCCTCCAAAAAGTTGACGGGTGGAGGTCAAATACCACTGTGATTCTTCTTTAAACCTTGCCTCATCCCCAAGAGGGTGACCATCTATGTGAGTCTCCAGTAATCCATCTTCTTTAGTTGCCTTCTATGGGTCCTCATGGGTTGTAAACTCCATTGGGGGTCAGAAGAAGTATTGTTGTCACTCTTTAAATCCTCTCTGCTTTAGTATATGAGGCAAGGCATTCAGCAGGTGCTTACTAAATATGACTAAGTTATCCAAAGGTAGGATTAACATTTATCTTAATTGTTTTCTCTATCTAGCGGTAGGGCACTTAGTTGTTTTAGTTGCTGTTTAATAACTAGTCATATCCATTCATATAAGAGCTCGTGAGAGGGAGAAAATTCCAATAAATCTAGCTGACTTTCACCTTCTCATTCTTTCTTTTCTAGCCCTCCTTACCCTGCTCCACTTCCTCTACCAGGCTGAACTAGGAACCTACCAGCCAGTGAATAATATGATGACCAGGTCTCTTAGCATGAACCCATAACCCAAGCCTACGGGGACAGTGGTGTCTGTTTTTCAACCACTTACCTAATGAGGAAGCAACATTGCTGCAATGTCTTTTTCATCATAGATGATGACCTTATCTGTGATTCAGAGAAATAGCCCCATTTTGATCTGGGTCTTCTGTAAGAAGCTGAGTTGGCTATTCATTCAGGCTTTTGTTTTTTCTTGACAAATCACTCATGCTAATTAGTTCAGTACCCAGGACTTCAGATTCTTGCAACAATGTCTTCTCCTTGCCAAGTGGTGGG
>NW_007220391.1:0-5763 GCF_000164805.1 Carlito syrichta | reverse complement strand
ATGCTAATTAGTTCAGTACCCAGGACTTCAGATTCTTGCAACAATGTCTTCTCCTTGCCAAGTGGTGGGTAGGACTGAGTCAAGTTGCTGGCAGGCTGACACTTCGGTAGCCATCACTATCATTGCCATCACATCATCTAGAATCATGCTAGTCTTGCATTCATCAAGGTACCAGAACAATGCACAGCTTCCACATTTCCATTGTCTTTTGTTGGTTTACTAAAAGTGGGTATTTTCCATGCCACTATTTTGTCAGCTTACCAATTATACTTTAGAATTCTTTTTGTCTGAGGTTTGCTTCTCTCACAATTGGAAAACGAATTCATGAAAAATGATATAAATTTCAAATTGTAGAAAGTGGAAATTGTTTTTTTGCAGCACTATTCACAATAGCAAAAACATGGAACCAACCATGCTGCCCATAAAAACTGGGCTGGATAAAAAAAAGTGTGGTATATATACGTGATGGAATATTACACAGCCATAACAAAGGACAAACATATGAACTTCACAGCAACTTGGATGGATTTAGAGTCTATCATAGGTGGACCCTGAAATTTAACATAATACTATAAGAGATAGGCAGTAGTGGGATACTGCCAGGATGAGGGTGATGACACATCAATAAAGGTAACTGGTCTCAAACCAGGCAAAGTGGGGACCAAGCGAGACTCCCACTACCTGTACATGTCACATGTATATCTAATCTGAATGGTATCCCACATCTTTTATAGATAGATAGATAGATAGATAGATAGATAGATAGATAGATAGATAGATAGATAGATACATAAAGAAAATGGAAATTGGCTTGGGCACTGACTGATTTTATAATTTGATGTCTTAGTAAGTTTTTTGAGACTGTACATAGAAAAAGTTTCATTAAAACCATGTCATATCTTTTTATGTAGAGGATCAATTCCTGTCCAAAGTGTGATTAAGTTTCTAATTCACATGTATTTGTTAGGATAGGCTAGATACAGTTCAGTAACAAATGATCCCCAAATCTCAGTGACTTTACCATAAGTTCATTTTTTTCTCAGAATTTTTGTCCATTATGGGTCATCAAAGGGCTTCGTTCCAGATAGTCATTTGGGGACCTAGGATAAATATGATGTCATCATTAGAAATGTTATGTTTTTTCATGGCAGAAAATGCCGACAGAGGGCTGTCTATCTGTTCTTCTAGGCTTCAGCCCAGAAGTGATATATTGACCACCTCCAACTACAAGGTGGCTGGGAAAAATGGGGAAGCAGACAAAATATTTTTTTAGCACTACTGTTTCTGTCAAAGCTGATACAAGCAGCTAATCATTTGGTCTATTTCTTTTCTTTCTTTCTTTCTTTCTTTTTTTTTGAGTTAAAGTCTCACTCTGTCACCCAGACTAGAGTGCAGTGGCACGCTCCCGGAACCACAGCCTTGACCATCTGGGCTCCGGCGATCCTTCTACCTCACCCTTCCAAGCAGCTGGAACTACTGGCATGTGCTACCATGCCCGGCTAATTTATTTCTTTTTCAAAAGAGTTGAGAATGAGCTTTCATCTTTGCATTCCTAATGAAGCTTGATAGATTGGAATATCTGTATCTATATGAATCTCCAATTAAAGTTTGAGCTCCATGAAAGCTAAAATTTTACTTTATTTTATCTGCAGTGCTTGGTAGACTGTCAGTCACAAAATAGGTATAGAATCTGTGGTTATTGAATAATTGCATGGATGAAACCTTTACACTGCTAGGAATGATGCCATGTTGTGGTCAAGGAATTATAATCACAGAATTCTACAGTGCTAGAGAAGGACAGAAACTTTTTGGCTAGAACTTTTGTTGCATTATTGACCATGAGAATGCAGTGACAGGGATATTCAGTCTATTGTAGGGCCTACAATGTTCTCTACTTGGGCTTTCTTGGAAACTGTCATCCTGCAGTGGTACAAGCCTATGTTGTCACAGGAAAAAGATTAGCAGAAACTGGAATCTCACCTTTAACATTGCCCTCCCCATACTCAGCTTCCCTTTTCATTCTTCACTTCCGTTTCAGCACTGAGGCAATTTTCCCATTATTCAAATCCTAGTAACTTTGTCCAGTTCTCAGCCTTCTTTGGGATTTAACGTTCACTTCTTGAAGCAGCACAGTAAAGTGAAAAGAACTTAGAGTTCAAAAAATTTGAGTTTGGGGTTCATTTGTTTATTTTTGAATCAAAGTCTCACTTTGGCTCCCAGGTTGGAGTGCAGTGACATGATCATGCTGGACGCCGCTCACAGCAGACTCAACCTCCTGTGCTCAGGCCATCCTTCCAAGTAGCTGGGACTATAGGCCACCACACCTGGCTAATTTTTTATTTTTCTTTTTATTTTTGTAGAGGTAAGGTTTCACTACATTGCTCAGTCTGGTCTCAAACTCCTGGTCTTAAGCAATTTGCCCACCTCGGTCCCCTGAATTTGCTGGGATTATACTCATGAACCACCACAACCAGTCAAGTTTTAGGTTTAAATCCTGACTTCTGCAAAGTAATTTCTACAGGGTTTGGGGCACGTTATTTGCCTCAGGGCCTCAATGTTCTCTTCTGGGAAATGGGAAAATACTGTGTGTCTCACTGGGTTGTTTTGATGGCTAGATTAGACAATGTATATAAAAGACCCAACCGTAGATTTCTTGATCTGAGCCCATGCCCTGAGCCCACTGGGATGGTGGTAGTGGTAGTGTTTGTTCTTTAACCACTTAACTAATGAGGAAACAAAGAGGATAAAGTTTCCTCCTCCTTATAAGAGGCCTGGCATGCTTGGGATTCAGCATGTAGTAGGAGCTAAGTTCATAGATGTTGATAATAATTAACAATAATGTTACAGATTTGCTTCATATCCTTTCTCTAACTTCTTCCTATTCCCAATCCATAGCTCCTTCTCCTTTTAAATAAAAGCAGAATGGTTTAAATAAAAATGTTCCCTGAAAAAAAGAAAGGTGACAACCTTGCCTGAGTGCTCTTGACACACCATGGAATGTCAGCTCCCTCCCTACAAGGGTGGGATGGGAATCTACCATCTAAATCCCATGCAGAAAACTTCCTTTCCTCTCAGAGGTGGGAGGAGGGAAAGAGAAAGGAAGGTTTATCAGGCACAGGGACGAACCCATCCAGATTTCACACGTCTTGTATGTACTGATGGTTGTTCATGATTTTGAAATGGTTTCTAAATTTGATTGTTTGCAGATGGTGCATTCAGAATGATTAGGTAATCAGCACATTTGGTAAGGTGGTAGCTCCACTGAAAATCTAAGTATAGCTAACGGTCCTTCCTGGATTCAAAATGTGCCCTAAGGTATGCAAGGCCCAATGGGAGTTGCACTCCTGCCAGGAAAGTGGAGAGAGCAGGGTGTCTGCTGCGTTACTGGACCCAGCTGCTCATGGGTTTCCCTTCAGGCATGGAAGAATCATGGAGAAATGTGGAAGAGCCAATTTTACATTTGCTCAAACAAGCCACAGAATCTTTATTCACTGGGTAAAGAGTTATTGACCACAAGACACTGAGCTAGTCCCAGAAGATCTTGGCTATAGGCAGCAGTAGGAGAGAGATGAGAGAACCAGAATTTATGTGCCAGACACTAGGCCATGAGCTTTTTCTCTGCTCTCTTATTTAATGCATACTGTAAGTTACAGGGTAGTATGCCCATCTTACAATGGAAGTAACTGAGACTTTAGGTGATTAATTAATTCATTGTTGTGAGTGCCACCCCTAGTGGCAACCACTTTGAACACCACACATAGACTAAGACACCAAGGTGGGTCTTCAATGATGTCTCGTAGACCAAATCTAGCCTGCTACAAGGTAAGAGTAGGTTTTTATCATTTAAAATGATTATATAAGTACCTGATTTTGCCTGTTGACCGTTAAAGCCTAAAATATTTACAACCTGGCCCTTTATAGAAGTTTGCTGAGCCCTTACCCAGATAAAAGTGCCTTGGATGCTGAGGTACACTGCCAATGCCTTCCCTTTCTGCTGTTGGGAGTGTGGCTGCCACAGCTCATAGCTGAACTCTAAGAAGCATGCTTGGCCTGTCTAACCCAGGGTTAAATCCTCTTCCTGGCATGAACCCCCATCTAGCGATGGTCAATTAGCAGGTACAAAGGTCCAATTCTCTTAGTTCAACTTGGGACAATCCTGCAGGGTCATCCCAGCTCCAGAGCTCTTGTGGGGTTGGTGGAGGCCTCTGTGGTGACTCCCAGTTCCACTCCTCTTCCCTCCCCTCAACCTTGTCCGCTCCTGTGCAGATGTTGGTGCTGCAAGCACAACCAGAAAATCTCCTGCCCAGAAATCTCCCCTTCACATCTTCTGTTTCCAGGGAAACCATCCTGTGACAACATCTCTTCCTCATTCCTCTGTGATGACAGGCATGGAGCAGTGGCACTAGTGAGGAAGACCTTCCTGGCTGTGTGAAATGGGAAGGAAGGGAATGGTGGAGCTTGGTCTTGAGTAAGCTCCAATGTCTTCCCAAAGATGGAGGCAGAGCTGGATTGTTCGTTCAAGCCCTATTGTTCAAGCCCTCTGGCATCCCCTTTCCCTTTCTGGCCCCATCTAAGTCATCCTCTCAGTTCTGTTCCCCACTTGTCACTCCTAAGCTCCAACCCTATGGGATCTCTCATGCTCCTCTGAAGACCCCTTCTCTGTCTTGTTGCCTGGCTTTCATACTTGGTGGTCTCCCTGGGTTACCTTCTCCATGGTTTGCTTGCCTGACTTAACCTTTCAAGGTTATGGTTCACAAAATACTAATAGATAACATGGAGTCTCACTATGTACCAGGCACTGTTCTAAACACTTTATATGTAATAGCTAATTTAATCCTCTCAATAAACCTGTGACATTGAATCTCATTATTATCTCCATTTTTTAGATGACACACAGAGAGGTTAAATAAGTTGTCAAAGTCACACAGGCTCATACATTGTAAAACTGGGATTTGAACCAGGCACAACTGAGCTGTGTACTTGGAACTGTCTGTGAAGCAGCTTTCGTCTAGAACAGCCTCTTGTCTTCAGTGGCCCCGACCCTAGCCATGACTAAATGGTCTAACAGTGAGCACTTGACCCAAGATGGGCTGATGAGTACCTCCCCTGGGTACTTAAATAGCTTCAGGATGGTGTCTCCTTAGTGAAAGTGAAATGTAAGAGTATTCAGTGATCATAATTCCAGTTATCTTGGGAAAACAGATCCCTAAGGTGAAAAAGTGAGTTGGTACTCATGCAGAGAGAAGCAGAGAGGAGAGAGGGCTGTGGAAACATCTGGTTATCTGCTTTGAGTCTGTCCCTGAGGCCTGGTTTCATCCTTCTCTTCCCTGTCTAATACTTTCTTAGATTTTGGGAGCCAATGGCTCCTCCATTTTGTTTCAGCAGGTCTGCTTGGGTTTCTTTGATTTGAAAGGCCCAAATTTCAATGTCCCCTGTACAGAGGTCTCCTGTACTGTCCCCGCCTTGCTGCAGTCTGGCTCAGCTGGAAGCTCGCTCCAAAGGCAATGACTGACAGATTAAAATAGCAGAAGTCACCTGGCCTAGACTTTAGGACTCTAGGCAGCTGTTTTCCTTTCTCCCCCATTTGGTAAATGTTGGTAAAGTTGTGGATGCTGCACAACCACAGACTTAGAAAAGGTCAGCTCCAGAGCCCAACCCATTTTAAATGGAGACTTCCAGCTTCTGAAGAAGGCACAAACAACAGGGCAACGTGAAATGGAGGCTGCCCTGAGGAATAGGCTGCCCTGAAAGGCATCATTGAAG
>NW_007220390.1:0-5893 GCF_000164805.1 Carlito syrichta | reverse complement strand
CCATTGTCTTTTGTTGGTTTACTAAAAGTGGGTATTTTCCATGCCACTATTTTGTCAGCTTACCAATTATACTTTAGAATTCTTTTTGTCTGAGGTTTGCTTCTCTCACAATTGGAAAACGAATTCATGAAAAATGATATAAATTTCAAATTGTAGAAAGTGGAAATTGTTTTTTTGCAGCACTATTCACAATAGCAAAAACATGGAACCAACCATGCTGCCCATAAAAACTGGGCTGGATAAAAAAAAGTGTGGTATATATACGTGATGGAATATTACACAGCCATAACAAAGGACAAACATATGAACTTCACAGCAACTTGGATGGATTTAGAGTCTATCATAGGTGGACCCTGAAATTTAACATAATACTATAAGAGATAGGCAGTAGTGGGATACTGCCAGGATGAGGGTGATGACACATCAATAAAGGTAACTGGTCTCAAACCAGGCAAAGTGGGGACCAAAGGGAGACCCCAACTACCTGTACAATGTCCACATGTATATCTAATCCTGAATGGTACCCCACATCTTTAATAGATAGATAGATAGATAGATAGATAGATAGATAGATAGATAGATAGATAGATAGATACATAAAGAAAATGGAAATTGGCTTGGGCACTGACTGATTTTATAATTTGATGTCTTAGTAAGTTTTTTGAGACTGTACATAGAAAAAGTTTCATTAAAACCATGTCATATCTTTTTATGTAGAGGATCAATTCCTGTCCAAAGTGTGATTAAGTTTCTAATTCACATGTATTTGTTAGGATAGGCTAGATACAGTTCAGTAACAAATGATCCCCAAATCTCAGTGACTTTACCATAAGTTCATTTTTTTCTCAGAATTTTTGTCCATTATGGGTCATCAAAGGGCTTCGTTCCAGATAGTCATTTGGGGACCTAGGATAAATATGATGTCATCATTAGAAATGTTATGTTTTTTCATGGCAGAAAATGCCGACAGAGGGCTGTCTATCTGTTCTTCTAGGCTTCAGCCCAGAAGTGATATATTGACCACCTCCAACTACAAGGTGGCTGGGAAAAATGGGGAAGCAGACAAAATATTTTTTTAGCACTACTGTTTCTGTCAAAGCTGATACAAGCAGCTAATCATTTGGTCTATTTCTTTTCTTTCTTTCTTTCTTTCTTTTTTTTTGAGTTAAAGTCTCACTCTGTCACCCAGACTAGAGTGCAGTGGCACGCTCCCGGAACCACAGCCTTGACCATCTGGGCTCCGGCGATCCTTCTACCTCACCCTTCCAAGCAGCTGGAACTACTGGCATGTGCTACCATGCCCGGCTAATTTATTTCTTTTTCAAAAGAGTTGAGAATGAGCTTTCATCTTTGCATTCCTAATGAAGCTTGATAGATTGGAATATCTGTATCTATATGAATCTCCAATTAAAGTTTGAGCTCCATGAAAGCTAAAATTTTACTTTATTTTATCTGCAGTGCTTGGTAGACTGTCAGTCACAAAATAGGTATAGAATCTGTGGTTATTGAATAATTGCATGGATGAAACCTTTACACTGCTAGGAATGATGCCATGTTGTGGTCAAGGAATTATAATCACAGAATTCTACAGTGCTAGAGAAGGACAGAAACTTTTTGGCTAGAACTTTTGTTGCATTATTGACCATGAGAATGCAGTGACAGGGATATTCAGTCTATTGTAGGGCCTACAATGTTCTCTACTTGGGCTTTCTTGGAAACTGTCATCCTGCAGTGGTACAAGCCTATGTTGTCACAGGAAAAAGATTAGCAGAAACTGGAATCTCACCTTTAACATTGCCCTCCCCATACTCAGCTTCCCTTTTCATTCTTCACTTCCGTTTCAGCACTGAGGCAATTTTCCCATTATTCAAATCCTAGTAACTTTGTCCAGTTCTCAGCCTTCTTTGGGATTTAACGTTCACTTCTTGAAGCAGCACAGTAAAGTGAAAAGAACTTAGAGTTCAAAAAATTTGAGTTTGGGGTTCATTTGTTTATTTTTGAATCAAAGTCTCACTTTGGCTCCCAGGTTGGAGTGCAGTGACATGATCATGCTGGACGCCGCTCACAGCAGACTCAACCTCCTGTGCTCAGGCCATCCTTCCAAGTAGCTGGGACTATAGGCCACCACACCTGGCTAGTTTTTTATTTTTCTTTTTATTTTTGTCCAGGTAAGGTTTCACTACATTGCTCAGTCTGGTCTCAAACTCCTGGTCTTAAGCAATTTGCCCACCTCGGTCCCCTGAATTTGCTGGGATTATACTCATGAACCACCACAACCAGTCAAGTTTTAGGTTTAAATCCTGACTTCTGCAAAGTAATTTCTACAGGGTTTGGGGCACGTTATTTGCCTCAGGGCCTCAATGTTCTCTTCTGGGAAATGGGAAAATACTGTGTGTCTCACTGGGTTGTTTTGATGGCTAGATTAGACAATGTATATAAAAGACCCAACCGTAGATTTCTTGATCTGAGCCCATGCCCTGAGCCCACTGGGATGGTGGTAGTGGTAGCGTTTGTTCTTTAACCACTTAACTAATGAAGGAAAAAAAGAGGATAAAGTTTCCTCCTCCTTATAAGAGGCCTGGCATGCTTGGGATTCAGCATGTAGTAGGAGCTAAGTTCATAGATGTTGATAATAATAACAATAATGTTACAGATTTGCTTCATATCCTTCTCTAACTTCTTCCTATTCCCAATCCATAGCCCCTTCTCCTTTTAAATAAAAGCAGAATGGTTTAAATAAAAATGTTCCCTGAAAAAAAGAAAGGTGACAACCTTGCCTGAGTGCTCTTGACACACCATGGAATGTCAGCTCCCTCCCTACAAGGGTGGGATGAGAATCTACCATCTAAATCCCATGCAGAAAACTTCCTTTCCTCTCAGAGGTGGGAGGAGGGAAAGAGAAAGGAAGGTTTATCAGGCACAGGGACGAACCCATCCAGATTTCACACGTCTTGTATGTACTGATGGTTGTTCATGATTTTGAAATGGTTTCTAAATTTGATTGTTTGCAGATGGTGCATTCAGAATGATTAGGTAATCAGCACATTTGGTAAGGTGGTAGCTCCACTGAAAATCTAAGTATAGCTAACGGTCCTTCCTGGATTCAAAATGTGCCCTAAGGTATGCAAGGCCCAATGGGAGTTGCACTCCTGCCAGGAAAGTGGAGAGAGCAGGGTGTCTGCTGCGTTACTGGACCCAGCTGCTCATGGGTTTCCCTTCAGGCATGGAAAAATCATGGAGAAATGTGGAAGAGCCAATTTTACATTTGCTCAAACAAGCCACAGAATCTTTATTCACTGGGTAAAGAGTTATTGACCACAAGACACTGAGCTAGTCCCAGAAGATCTTGGCTATAGGCAGCAGTAGGAGAGAGATGAGAGAACCAGAATTTATGTGCCAGACACTAGGCCATGAGCTTTTTCTCTGCTCTCTTATTTAATGCATACTGTAAGTTACAGGGTAGTATGCCCATCTTACAATGGAAGTAACTGAGACTTTAGGTGATTAATTAATTCATTGTTGTGAGTGCCACCCCTAGTGGCAACCACTTTGAACACCACACATAGACTAAGACACCAAGGTGGGTCTTCAATGATGTCTCGTAGACCAAATCTAGCCTGCTACAAGGTAAGAGTAGGTTTTTATCATTTAAAATGATTATATAAGTACCTGATTTTGCCTGTTGACCGTTAAAGCCTAAAATATTTACAACCTGGCCCTTTATAGAAGTTTGCTGAGCCCTTACCCAGATAAAAGTGCCTTGGATGCTGAGGTACACTGCCAATGCCTTCCCTTTCTGCTGTTGGGAGTGTGGCTGCCACAGCTCATAGCTGAACTCTAAGAAGCATGCTTGGCCTGTCTAACCCAGGGTTAAATCCTCTTCCTGGCATGAACCCCCATCTAGCGATGGTCAATTAGCAGGTACAAAGGTCCAATTCTCTTAGTTCAACTTGGGACAATCCTGCAGGGTCATCCCAGCTCCAGAGCTCTTGTGGGGTTGGTGGAGGCCTCTGTGGTGACTCCCAGTTCCACTCCTCTTCCCTCCCCTCAACCTTGTCCGCTCCTGTGCAGATGTTGGTGCTGCAAGCACAACCAGAAAATCTCCTGCCCAGAAATCTCCCCTTCACATCTTCTGTTTCCAGGGAAACCATCCTGTGACAACATCTCTTCCTCATTCCTCTGTGATGACAGGCATGGAGCAGTGGCACTAGTGAGGAAGACCTTCCTGGCTGTGTGAAATGGGAAGGAAGGGAATGGTGGAGCTTGGTCTTGAGTAAGCTCCAATGTCTTCCCAAAGATGGAGGCAGAGCTGGATTGTTCGTTCAAGCCCTATTGTTCAAGCCCTCTGGCATCCCCTTTCCCTTTCTGGCCCCATCTAAGTCATCCTCTCAGTTCTGTTCCCCACTTGTCACTCCTAAGCTCCAACCCTATGGGATCTCTCATGCTCCTCTGAAGACCCCTTCTCTGTCTTGTTGCCTGGCTTTCATACTTGGTGGTCTCCCTGGGTTACCTTCTCCATGGTTTGCTTGCCTGACTTAACCTTTCAAGGTTATGGTTCACAAAATACTAATAGATAACATGGAGTCTCACTATGTACCAGGCACTGTTCTAAACACTTTATATGTAATAGCTAATTTAATCCTCTCAATAAACCTGTGACATTGAATCTCATTATTATCTCCATTTTTTAGATGACACACAGAGAGGTTAAATAAGTTGTCAAAGTCACACAGGCTCATACATTGTAAAACTGGGATTTGAACCAGGCACAACTGAGCTGTGTACTTGGAACTGTCTGTGAAGCAGCTTTCGTCTAGAACAGCCTCTTGTCTTCAGTGGCCCCGACCCTAGCCATGACTAAATGGTCTAACAGTGAGCACTTGACCCAAGATGGGCTGATGAGTACCTCCCCTGGGTACTTAAATAGCTTCAGGATGGTGTCTCCTTAGTGAAAGTGAAATGTAAGAGTATTCAGTGATCATAATTCCAGTTATCTTGGGAAAACAGATCCCTAAGGTGAAAAAGTGAGTTGGTACTCATGCAGAGAGAAGCAGAGAGGAGAGAGGGCTGTGGAAACATCTGGTTATCTGCTTTGAGTCTGTCCCTGAGGCCTGGTTTCATCCTTCTCTTCCCTGTCTAATACTTTCTTAGATTTTGGGAGCCAATGGCTCCTCCATTTGTTTCAGCAGGTCTGCTTGGGTTTCTTTGATTTGAAAGGCCCAAATTTCAATGTCCCCTGTACAGAGGTCTCCTGTACTGTCCCCGCCTTGCTGCAGTCTGGCTCAGCTGGAAGCTCGCTCCAAAGGCAATGACTGACAGATTAAAATAGCAGAAGTCACCTGGCCTAGACTTTAGGACTCTAGGCAGCTGTTTTCCTTTCTCCCCCATTTGGTAAATGTTGGTAAAGTTGTGGATGCTGCACAACCACAGACTTAGAAAAGGTCAGCTCCAGAGCCCAACCCATTTTAAATGGAGACTTCCAGCTTCTGAAGAAGGCACAAACAACAGGGCAACGTGAAATGGAGGCTGCCCTGAGGAATAGGCTGCCCTGAAAGGCATCATTGAAGCTGGGGCTGGTGGGACCTGGTCCTCTTGAGGGTCATACCATCAGATGAGCCTATGATTTCACAAGTGATTTCAGCTAAATTGGCCAGGCCCCTGATGTAACAAGCAGGTCCCTGATGTGATGACTTTTCCCTATAGAGATGACAGTAATTGATCAACAAACCTGAGCTTATAACAGGGTGTTGGAATTCAAGATATGCAGAGAATGGTCAGCTAAGTTCATTCTAGAGAACAGAATGAGAGAAACAGAGAGAAGGTAGGAGCCCTGGAAGAATGGAAGCCATGAGCAAGAAGAAATCATGAATTAGGAGATAAACCATTCGGGAGT
>NW_007220389.1:0-666 GCF_000164805.1 Carlito syrichta | reverse complement strand
TGTGGATGCTGCACAACCACAGACTTAGAAAAGGTCAGCTCCAGAGCCCAACCCATTTTAAATGGAGACTTCCAGCTTCTGAAGAAGGCACAAACAACAGGGCAACGTGAAATGGAGGCTGCCCTGAGGAATAGGCTGCCCTGAAAGGCATCATTGAAGGTGGGGCTGGTGGGACCTGGTCCTCTTGAGGGTCATACCATCAGATGAGCCTATGATTTCACAAGTGATTTCAGCTAAATTGGCCAGGCCCCTGATGTAACAAGCAGGTCCCTGATGTGATGACTTTTCCCTATAGAGATGACAGTAATTGATCAACAAACCTGAGCTTATAACAGGGTGTTGGAATTCAAGATATGCAGAGAATGGTCAGCTAAGTTCATTCTAGAGAACAGAATGAGAGAAACAGAGAGAAGGTAGGAGCCCTGGAAGAATGGAAGCCATGGGCAAGAAGAAATCATGAATTAGGAGATAAACCATTTGGGAGTACAGGGCAGTGGAAGCAGAGAGTTGCTGAGTTTTCGAATGGTAGAGCCTTCGAGTCAGAATGAATGGGCGTTAGCTCTGAGTCAGCGCAGTCACCAGGTGGCTCAAACTTAGCGGTGTCCCAAATGAGCTTTGCTTCCCAAGTTATGCATGTCTCCAGGTGGTGCCATTGCTAGTCTATCA
>NW_007220388.1:0-6248 GCF_000164805.1 Carlito syrichta | reverse complement strand
CCATTGTCTTTTGTTGGTTTACTAAAAGTGGGTATTTTCCATGCCACTATTTTGTCAGCTTACCAATTATACTTTAGAATTCTTTTTGTCTGAGGTTTGCTTCTCTCACAATTGGAAAACGAATTCATGAAAAATGATATAAATTTCAAATTGTAGAAAGTGGAAATTGTTTTTTTGCAGCACTATTCACAATAGCAAAAACATGGAACCAACCATGCTGCCCATAAAAACTGGGCTGGATAAAAAAAAGTGTGGTATATATACGTGATGGAATATTACACAGCCATAACAAAGGACAAACATATGAACTTCACAGCAACTTGGATGGATTTAGAGTCTATCATAGGTGGACCCTGAAATTTAACATAATACTATAAGAGATAGGCAGTAGTGGGATACTGCCAGGATGAGGGTGATGACACATCAATAAAGGTAACTGGTCTCAAACCAGGCAAAGTGGGGACCAAAGGGAGACCCCAACTACCTGTACAATGTCCACATGTATATCTAATCCTGAATGGTACCCCACATCTTTAATAGATAGATAGATAGATAGATAGATAGATAGATAGATAGATAGATAGATAGATAGATACATAAAGAAAATGGAAATTGGCTTGGGCACTGACTGATTTTATAATTTGATGTCTTAGTAAGTTTTTTGAGACTGTACATAGAAAAAGTTTCATTAAAACCATGTCATATCTTTTTATGTAGAGGATCAATTCCTGTCCAAAGTGTGATTAAGTTTCTAATTCACATGTATTTGTTAGGATAGGCTAGATACAGTTCAGTAACAAATGATCCCCAAATCTCAGTGACTTTACCATAAGTTCATTTTTTTCTCAGAATTTTTGTCCATTATGGGTCATCAAAGGGCTTCGTTCCAGATAGTCATTTGGGGACCTAGGATAAATATGATGTCATCATTAGAAATGTTATGTTTTTTCATGGCAGAAAATGCCGACAGAGGGCTGTCTATCTGTTCTTCTAGGCTTCAGCCCAGAAGTGATATATTGACCACCTCCAACTACAAGGTGGCTGGGAAAAATGGGGAAGCAGACAAAATATTTTTTTAGCACTACTGTTTCTGTCAAAGCTGATACAAGCAGCTAATCATTTGGTCTATTTCTTTTCTTTCTTTCTTTCTTTCTTTTTTTTTGAGTTAAAGTCTCACTCTGTCACCCAGACTAGAGTGCAGTGGCACGCTCCCGGAACCACAGCCTTGACCATCTGGGCTCCGGCGATCCTTCTACCTCACCCTTCCAAGCAGCTGGAACTACTGGCATGTGCTACCATGCCCGGCTAATTTATTTCTTTTTCAAAAGAGTTGAGAATGAGCTTTCATCTTTGCATTCCTAATGAAGCTTGATAGATTGGAATATCTGTATCTATATGAATCTCCAATTAAAGTTTGAGCTCCATGAAAGCTAAAATTTTACTTTATTTTATCTGCAGTGCTTGGTAGACTGTCAGTCACAAAATAGGTATAGAATCTGTGGTTATTGAATAATTGCATGGATGAAACCTTTACACTGCTAGGAATGATGCCATGTTGTGGTCAAGGAATTATAATCACAGAATTCTACAGTGCTAGAGAAGGACAGAAACTTTTTGGCTAGAACTTTTGTTGCATTATTGACCATGAGAATGCAGTGACAGGGATATTCAGTCTATTGTAGGGCCTACAATGTTCTCTACTTGGGCTTTCTTGGAAACTGTCATCCTGCAGTGGTACAAGCCTATGTTGTCACAGGAAAAAGATTAGCAGAAACTGGAATCTCACCTTTAACATTGCCCTCCCCATACTCAGCTTCCCTTTTCATTCTTCACTTCCGTTTCAGCACTGAGGCAATTTTCCCATTATTCAAATCCTAGTAACTTTGTCCAGTTCTCAGCCTTCTTTGGGATTTAACGTTCACTTCTTGAAGCAGCACAGTAAAGTGAAAAGAACTTAGAGTTCAAAAAATTTGAGTTTGGGGTTCATTTGTTTATTTTTGAATCAAAGTCTCACTTTGGCTCCCAGGTTGGAGTGCAGTGACATGATCATGCTGGACGCCGCTCACAGCAGACTCAACCTCCTGTGCTCAGGCCATCCTTCCAAGTAGCTGGGACTATAGGCCACCACACCTGGCTAATTTTTTATTTTTCTTTTTATTTTTGTAGAGGTAAGGTTTCACTACATTGCTCAGTCTGGTCTCAAACTCCTGGTCTTAAGCAATTTGCCCACCTCGGTCCCCTGAATTTGCTGGGATTATACTCATGAACCACCACAACCAGTCAAGTTTTAGGTTTAAATCCTGACTTCTGCAAAGTAATTTCTACAGGGTTTGGGGCACGTTATTTGCCTCAGGGCCTCAATGTTCTCTTCTGGGAAATGGGAAAATACTGTGTGTCTCACTGGGTTGTTTTGATGGCTAGATTAGACAATGTATATAAAAGACCCAACCGTAGATTTCTTGATCTGAGCCCATGCCCTGAGCCCACTGGGATGGTGGTAGTGGTAGTGTTTGTTCTTTAACCACTTAACTAATGAGGAAACAAAGAGGATAAAGTTTCCTCCTCCTTATAAGAGGCCTGGCATGCTTGGGATTCAGCATGTAGTAGGAGCTAAGTTCATAGATGTTGATAATAATAACAATAATGTTACAGATTTGCTTCATATCCTTCTCTAACTTCTTCCTATTCCCAATCCATAGCCCCTTCTCCTTTTAAATAAAAGCAGAATGGTTTAAATAAAAATGTTCCCTGAAAAAAAGAAAGGTGACAACCTTGCCTGAGTGCTCTTGACACACCATGGAATGTCAGCTCCCTCCCTACAAGGGTGGGATGAGAATCTACCATCTAAATCCCATGCAGAAAACTTCCTTTCCTCTCAGAGGTGGGAGGAGGGAAAGAGAAAGGAAGGTTTATCAGGCACAGGGACGAACCCATCCAGATTTCACACGTCTTGTATGTACTGATGGTTGTTCATGATTTTGAAATGGTTTCTAAATTTGATTGTTTGCAGATGGTGCATTCAGAATGATTAGGTAATCAGCACATTTGGTAAGGTGGTAGCTCCACTGAAAATCTAAGTATAGCTAACGGTCCTTCCTGGATTCAAAATGTGCCCTAAGGTATGCAAGGCCCAATGGGAGTTGCACTCCTGCCAGGAAAGTGGAGAGAGCAGGGTGTCTGCTGCGTTACTGGACCCAGCTGCTCATGGGTTTCCCTTCAGGCATGGAAGAATCATGGAGAAATGTGGAAGAGCCAATTTTACATTTGCTCAAACAAGCCACAGAATCTTTATTCACTGGGTAAAGAGTTATTGACCACAAGACACTGAGCTAGTCCCAGAAGATCTTGGCTATAGGCAGCAGTAGGAGAGAGATGAGAGAACCAGAATTTATGTGCCAGACACTAGGCCATGAGCTTTTTCTCTGCTCTCTTATTTAATGCATACTGTAAGTTACAGGGTAGTATGCCCATCTTACAATGGAAGTAACTGAGACTTTAGGTGATTAATTAATTCATTGTTGTGAGTGCCACCCCTAGTGGCAACCACTTTGAACACCACACATAGACTAAGACACCAAGGTGGGTCTTCAATGATGTCTCGTAGACCAAATCTAGCCTGCTACAAGGTAAGAGTAGGTTTTTATCATTTAAAATGATTATATAAGTACCTGATTTTGCCTGTTGACCGTTAAAGCCTAAAATATTTACAACCTGGCCCTTTATAGAAGTTTGCTGAGCCCTTACCCAGATAAAAGTGCCTTGGATGCTGAGGTACACTGCCAATGCCTTCCCTTTCTGCTGTTGGGAGTGTGGCTGCCACAGCTCATAGCTGAACTCTAAGAAGCATGCTTGGCCTGTCTAACCCAGGGTTAAATCCTCTTCCTGGCATGAACCCCCATCTAGCGATGGTCAATTAGCAGGTACAAAGGTCCAATTCTCTTAGTTCAACTTGGGACAATCCTGCAGGGTCATCCCAGCTCCAGAGCTCTTGTGGGGTTGGTGGAGGCCTCTGTGGTGACTCCCAGTTCCACTCCTCTTCCCTCCCCTCAACCTTGTCCGCTCCTGTGCAGATGTTGGTGCTGCAAGCACAACCAGAAAATCTCCTGCCCAGAAATCTCCCCTTCACATCTTCTGTTTCCAGGGAAACCATCCTGTGACAACATCTCTTCCTCATTCCTCTGTGATGACAGGCATGGAGCAGTGGCACTAGTGAGGAAGACCTTCCTGGCTGTGTGAAATGGGAAGGAAGGGAATGGTGGAGCTTGGTCTTGAGTAAGCTCCAATGTCTTCCCAAAGATGGAGGCAGAGCTGGATTGTTCGTTCAAGCCCTATTGTTCAAGCCCTCTGGCATCCCCTTTCCCTTTCTGGCCCCATCTAAGTCATCCTCTCAGTTCTGTTCCCCACTTGTCACTCCTAAGCTCCAACCCTATGGGATCTCTCATGCTCCTCTGAAGACCCCTTCTCTGTCTTGTTGCCTGGCTTTCATACTTGGTGGTCTCCCTGGGTTACCTTCTCCATGGTTTGCTTGCCTGACTTAACCTTTCAAGGTTATGGTTCACAAAATACTAATAGATAACATGGAGTCTCACTATGTACCAGGCACTGTTCTAAACACTTTATATGTAATAGCTAATTTAATCCTCTCAATAAACCTGTGACATTGAATCTCATTATTATCTCCATTTTTTAGATGACACACAGAGAGGTTAAATAAGTTGTCAAAGTCACACAGGCTCATACATTGTAAAACTGGGATTTGAACCAGGCACAACTGAGCTGTGTACTTGGAACTGTCTGTGAAGCAGCTTTCGTCTAGAACAGCCTCTTGTCTTCAGTGGCCCCGACCCTAGCCATGACTAAATGGTCTAACAGTGAGCACTTGACCCAAGATGGGCTGATGAGTACCTCCCCTGGGTACTTAAATAGCTTCAGGATGGTGTCTCCTTAGTGAAAGTGAAATGTAAGAGTATTCAGTGATCATAATTCCAGTTATCTTGGGAAAACAGATCCCTAAGGTGAAAAAGTGAGTTGGTACTCATGCAGAGAGAAGCAGAGAGGAGAGAGGGCTGTGGAAACATCTGGTTATCTGCTTTGAGTCTGTCCCTGAGGCCTGGTTTCATCCTTCTCTTCCCTGTCTAATACTTTCTTAGATTTTGGGAGCCAATGGCTCCTCCATTTTGTTTCAGCAGGTCTGCTTGGGTTTCTTTGATTTGAAAGGCCCAAATTTCAATGTCCCCTGTACAGAGGTCTCCTGTACTGTCCCCGCCTTGCTGCAGTCTGGCTCAGCTGGAAGCTCGCTCCAAAGGCAATGACTGACAGATTAAAATAGCAGAAGTCACCTGGCCTAGACTTTAGGACTCTAGGCAGCTGTTTTCCTTTCTCCCCCATTTGGTAAATGTTGGTAAAGTTGTGGATGCTGCACAACCACAGACTTAGAAAAGGTCAGCTCCAGAGCCCAACCCATTTTAAATGGAGACTTCCAGCTTCTGAAGAAGGCACAAACAACAGGGCAACGTGAAATGGAGGCTGCCCTGAGGAATAGGCTGCCCTGAAAGGCATCATTGAAGCTGGGGCTGGTGGGACCTGGTCCTCTTGAGGGTCATACCATCAGATGAGCCTATGATTTCACAAGTGATTTCAGCTAAATTGGCCAGGCCCCTGATGTAACAAGCAGGTCCCTGATGTGATGACTTTTCCCTATAGAGATGACAGTAATTGATCAACAAACCTGAGCTTATAACAGGGTGTTGGAATTCAAGATATGCAGAGAATGGTCAGCTAAGTTCATTCTAGAGAACAGAATGAGAGAAACAGAGAGAAGGTAGGAGCCCTGGAAGAATGGAAGCCATGAGCAAGAAGAAATCATGAATTAGGAGATAAACCATTCGGGAGTACAGGGCAGTGGAAGCAGAGAGTTGCTGAGTTTTCGAATGGTAGAGCCTTCGAGTCAGAATGAATGGGCGTTAGCTCTGAGTCAGCACAGTCACCAGGTGGCTCAAACTTAGCGGTGTCCCAAATGAGCTTTGCTTCCCAAGTTATGCATGTCTCCAGGTGGTGCCATTGCTAGTCTATCATCCTCATGGCTGGGTATATCCTTATCCACATTGGTTAAAGTCACCGGTTTCCTAACATCTCAAGAGCTAAGCCAACATAAGAGACAATAAGTATTGGTGAGACAGTGGAGAAATTGGAACACTTGGAACTATTGATGGAAAAGCAAAATGATGCAGTCACTATGGAAAAAAGTA
>NW_007220387.1:0-8085 GCF_000164805.1 Carlito syrichta | reverse complement strand
CCATTGTCTTTTGTTGGTTTACTAAAAGTGGGTATTTTCCATGCCACTATTTTGTCAGCTTACCAATTATACTTTAGAATTCTTTTTGTCTGAGGTTTGCTTCTCTCACAATTGGAAAACGAATTCATGAAAAATGATATAAATTTCAAATTGTAGAAAGTGGAAATTGTTTTTTTGCAGCACTATTCACAATAGCAAAAACATGGAACCAACCATGCTGCCCATAAAAACTGGGCTGGATAAAAAAAAGTGTGGTATATATACGTGATGGAATATTACACAGCCATAACAAAGGACAAACATATGAACTTCACAGCAACTTGGATGGATTTAGAGTCTATCATAGGTGGACCCTGAAATTTAACATAATACTATAAGAGATAGGCAGTAGTGGGATACTGCCAGGATGAGGGTGATGACACATCAATAAAGGTAACTGGTCTCAAACCAGGCAAAGTGGGGACCAAAGGGAGACCCCAACTACCTGTACAATGTCCACATGTATATCTAATCCTGAATGGTACCCCACATCTTTAATAGATAGATAGATAGATAGATAGATAGATAGATAGATAGATAGATAGATAGATAGATACATAAAGAAAATGGAAATTGGCTTGGGCACTGACTGATTTTATAATTTGATGTCTTAGTAAGTTTTTTGAGACTGTACATAGAAAAAGTTTCATTAAAACCATGTCATATCTTTTTATGTAGAGGATCAATTCCTGTCCAAAGTGTGATTAAGTTTCTAATTCACATGTATTTGTTAGGATAGGCTAGATACAGTTCAGTAACAAATGATCCCCAAATCTCAGTGACTTTACCATAAGTTCATTTTTTTCTCAGAATTTTTGTCCATTATGGGTCATCAAAGGGCTTCGTTCCAGATAGTCATTTGGGGACCTAGGATAAATATGATGTCATCATTAGAAATGTTATGTTTTTTCATGGCAGAAAATGCCGACAGAGGGCTGTCTATCTGTTCTTCTAGGCTTCAGCCCAGAAGTGATATATTGACCACCTCCAACTACAAGGTGGCTGGGAAAAATGGGGAAGCAGACAAAATATTTTTTTAGCACTACTGTTTCTGTCAAAGCTGATACAAGCAGCTAATCATTTGGTCTATTTCTTTTCTTTCTTTCTTTCTTTCTTTTTTTTTGAGTTAAAGTCTCACTCTGTCACCCAGACTAGAGTGCAGTGGCACGCTCCCGGAACCACAGCCTTGACCATCTGGGCTCCGGCGATCCTTCTACCTCACCCTTCCAAGCAGCTGGAACTACTGGCATGTGCTACCATGCCCGGCTAATTTATTTCTTTTTCAAAAGAGTTGAGAATGAGCTTTCATCTTTGCATTCCTAATGAAGCTTGATAGATTGGAATATCTGTATCTATATGAATCTCCAATTAAAGTTTGAGCTCCATGAAAGCTAAAATTTTACTTTATTTTATCTGCAGTGCTTGGTAGACTGTCAGTCACAAAATAGGTATAGAATCTGTGGTTATTGAATAATTGCATGGATGAAACCTTTACACTGCTAGGAATGATGCCATGTTGTGGTCAAGGAATTATAATCACAGAATTCTACAGTGCTAGAGAAGGACAGAAACTTTTTGGCTAGAACTTTTGTTGCATTATTGACCATGAGAATGCAGTGACAGGGATATTCAGTCTATTGTAGGGCCTACAATGTTCTCTACTTGGGCTTTCTTGGAAACTGTCATCCTGCAGTGGTACAAGCCTATGTTGTCACAGGAAAAAGATTAGCAGAAACTGGAATCTCACCTTTAACATTGCCCTCCCCATACTCAGCTTCCCTTTTCATTCTTCACTTCCGTTTCAGCACTGAGGCAATTTTCCCATTATTCAAATCCTAGTAACTTTGTCCAGTTCTCAGCCTTCTTTGGGATTTAACGTTCACTTCTTGAAGCAGCACAGTAAAGTGAAAAGAACTTAGAGTTCAAAAAATTTGAGTTTGGGGTTCATTTGTTTATTTTTGAATCAAAGTCTCACTTTGGCTCCCAGGTTGGAGTGCAGTGACATGATCATGCTGGACGCCGCTCACAGCAGACTCAACCTCCTGTGCTCAGGCCATCCTTCCAAGTAGCTGGGACTATAGGCCACCACACCTGGCTAATTTTTTATTTTTCTTTTTATTTTTGTAGAGGTAAGGTTTCACTACATTGCTCAGTCTGGTCTCAAACTCCTGGTCTTAAGCAATTTGCCCACCTCGGTCCCCTGAATTTGCTGGGATTATACTCATGAACCACCACAACCAGTCAAGTTTTAGGTTTAAATCCTGACTTCTGCAAAGTAATTTCTACAGGGTTTGGGGCACGTTATTTGCCTCAGGGCCTCAATGTTCTCTTCTGGGAAATGGGAAAATACTGTGTGTCTCACTGGGTTGTTTTGATGGCTAGATTAGACAATGTATATAAAAGACCCAACCGTAGATTTCTTGATCTGAGCCCATGCCCTGAGCCCACTGGGATGGTGGTAGTGGTAGTGTTTGTTCTTTAACCACTTAACTAATGAGGAAACAAAGAGGATAAAGTTTCCTCCTCCTTATAAGAGGCCTGGCATGCTTGGGATTCAGCATGTAGTAGGAGCTAAGTTCATAGATGTTGATAATAATAACAATAATGTTACAGATTTGCTTCATATCCTTCTCTAACTTCTTCCTATTCCCAATCCATAGCCCCTTCTCCTTTTAAATAAAAGCAGAATGGTTTAAATAAAAATGTTCCCTGAAAAAAAGAAAGGTGACAACCTTGCCTGAGTGCTCTTGACACACCATGGAATGTCAGCTCCCTCCCTACAAGGGTGGGATGAGAATCTACCATCTAAATCCCATGCAGAAAACTTCCTTTCCTCTCAGAGGTGGGAGGAGGGAAAGAGAAAGGAAGGTTTATCAGGCACAGGGACGAACCCATCCAGATTTCACACGTCTTGTATGTACTGATGGTTGTTCATGATTTTGAAATGGTTTCTAAATTTGATTGTTTGCAGATGGTGCATTCAGAATGATTAGGTAATCAGCACATTTGGTAAGGTGGTAGCTCCACTGAAAATCTAAGTATAGCTAACGGTCCTTCCTGGATTCAAAATGTGCCCTAAGGTATGCAAGGCCCAATGGGAGTTGCACTCCTGCCAGGAAAGTGGAGAGAGCAGGGTGTCTGCTGCGTTACTGGACCCAGCTGCTCATGGGTTTCCCTTCAGGCATGGAAGAATCATGGAGAAATGTGGAAGAGCCAATTTTACATTTGCTCAAACAAGCCACAGAATCTTTATTCACTGGGTAAAGAGTTATTGACCACAAGACACTGAGCTAGTCCCAGAAGATCTTGGCTATAGGCAGCAGTAGGAGAGAGATGAGAGAACCAGAATTTATGTGCCAGACACTAGGCCATGAGCTTTTTCTCTGCTCTCTTATTTAATGCATACTGTAAGTTACAGGGTAGTATGCCCATCTTACAATGGAAGTAACTGAGACTTTAGGTGATTAATTAATTCATTGTTGTGAGTGCCACCCCTAGTGGCAACCACTTTGAACACCACACATAGACTAAGACACCAAGGTGGGTCTTCAATGATGTCTCGTAGACCAAATCTAGCCTGCTACAAGGTAAGAGTAGGTTTTTATCATTTAAAATGATTATATAAGTACCTGATTTTGCCTGTTGACCGTTAAAGCCTAAAATATTTACAACCTGGCCCTTTATAGAAGTTTGCTGAGCCCTTACCCAGATAAAAGTGCCTTGGATGCTGAGGTACACTGCCAATGCCTTCCCTTTCTGCTGTTGGGAGTGTGGCTGCCACAGCTCATAGCTGAACTCTAAGAAGCATGCTTGGCCTGTCTAACCCAGGGTTAAATCCTCTTCCTGGCATGAACCCCCATCTAGCGATGGTCAATTAGCAGGTACAAAGGTCCAATTCTCTTAGTTCAACTTGGGACAATCCTGCAGGGTCATCCCAGCTCCAGAGCTCTTGTGGGGTTGGTGGAGGCCTCTGTGGTGACTCCCAGTTCCACTCCTCTTCCCTCCCCTCAACCTTGTCCGCTCCTGTGCAGATGTTGGTGCTGCAAGCACAACCAGAAAATCTCCTGCCCAGAAATCTCCCCTTCACATCTTCTGTTTCCAGGGAAACCATCCTGTGACAACATCTCTTCCTCATTCCTCTGTGATGACAGGCATGGAGCAGTGGCACTAGTGAGGAAGACCTTCCTGGCTGTGTGAAATGGGAAGGAAGGGAATGGTGGAGCTTGGTCTTGAGTAAGCTCCAATGTCTTCCCAAAGATGGAGGCAGAGCTGGATTGTTCGTTCAAGCCCTATTGTTCAAGCCCTCTGGCATCCCCTTTCCCTTTCTGGCCCCATCTAAGTCATCCTCTCAGTTCTGTTCCCCACTTGTCACTCCTAAGCTCCAACCCTATGGGATCTCTCATGCTCCTCTGAAGACCCCTTCTCTGTCTTGTTGCCTGGCTTTCATACTTGGTGGTCTCCCTGGGTTACCTTCTCCATGGTTTGCTTGCCTGACTTAACCTTTCAAGGTTATGGTTCACAAAATACTAATAGATAACATGGAGTCTCACTATGTACCAGGCACTGTTCTAAACACTTTATATGTAATAGCTAATTTAATCCTCTCAATAAACCTGTGACATTGAATCTCATTATTATCTCCATTTTTTAGATGACACACAGAGAGGTTAAATAAGTTGTCAAAGTCACACAGGCTCATACATTGTAAAACTGGGATTTGAACCAGGCACAACTGAGCTGTGTACTTGGAACTGTCTGTGAAGCAGCTTTCGTCTAGAACAGCCTCTTGTCTTCAGTGGCCCCGACCCTAGCCATGACTAAATGGTCTAACAGTGAGCACTTGACCCAAGATGGGCTGATGAGTACCTCCCCTGGGTACTTAAATAGCTTCAGGATGGTGTCTCCTTAGTGAAAGTGAAATGTAAGAGTATTCAGTGATCATAATTCCAGTTATCTTGGGAAAACAGATCCCTAAGGTGAAAAAGTGAGTTGGTACTCATGCAGAGAGAAGCAGAGAGGAGAGAGGGCTGTGGAAACATCTGGTTATCTGCTTTGAGTCTGTCCCTGAGGCCTGGTTTCATCCTTCTCTTCCCTGTCTAATACTTTCTTAGATTTTGGGAGCCAATGGCTCCTCCATTTTGTTTCAGCAGGTCTGCTTGGGTTTCTTTGATTTGAAAGGCCCAAATTTCAATGTCCCCTGTACAGAGGTCTCCTGTACTGTCCCCGCCTTGCTGCAGTCTGGCTCAGCTGGAAGCTCGCTCCAAAGGCAATGACTGACAGATTAAAATAGCAGAAGTCACCTGGCCTAGACTTTAGGACTCTAGGCAGCTGTTTTCCTTTCTCCCCCATTTGGTAAATGTTGGTAAAGTTGTGGATGCTGCACAACCACAGACTTAGAAAAGGTCAGCTCCAGAGCCCAACCCATTTTAAATGGAGACTTCCAGCTTCTGAAGAAGGCACAAACAACAGGGCAACGTGAAATGGAGGCTGCCCTGAGGAATAGGCTGCCCTGAAAGGCATCATTGAAGCTGGGGCTGGTGGGACCTGGTCCTCTTGAGGGTCATACCATCAGATGAGCCTATGATTTCACAAGTGATTTCAGCTAAATTGGCCAGGCCCCTGATATAACAAGCAGGTCCCTGATGTGATGACTTTTCCCTATAGAGATGACAGTAATTGATCAACAAACCTGAGCTTATAACAGGGTGTTGGAATTCAAGATATGCAGAGAATGGTCAGCTAAGTTCATTCTAGAGAACAGAATGAGAGAAACAGAGAGAAGGTAGGAGCCCTGGAAGAATGGAAGCCATGAGCAAGAAGAAATCATGAATTAGGAGATAAACCATTCGGGAGTACAGGGCAGTGGAAGCAGAGAGTTGCTGAGTTTTCGAATGGTAGAGCCTTCGAGTCAGAATGAATGGGCGTTAGCTCTGAGTCAGCACAGTCACCAGGTGGCTCAAACTTAGCGGTGTCCCAAATGAGCTTTGCTTCCCAAGTTATGCATGTCTCCAGGTGGTGCCATTGCTAGTCTATCATCCTCATGGCTGGGTATATCCTTATCCACATTGGTTAATGTCACCGGTTTCCTAACATCTCAAGAGCTAAGCCAACATAAGAGACAATAAGTATTGTGAGACAGTGGAGAAATTGGAACACTTGGAACTATTGATGGAAAAGCAAAATGATGCAGTCACTATGGAAAAAAGTATGGAGGGTCTTCAAAAAATTAAAAATAGAACTACCATATGAGCCAGTAACCCACTTCTGAGTCTTTATCCAAGAGAACTGAAATCAGGATCTCAGAGATATTAGCACCCCAGTGCTCATTGCAGCTCTGTTCACAATAGCCAAGGTGTGAAAAAAACTTAAATGTTGATGGATGAATGGATGGATAAAGGACATGAAGTGTATATATACAATGGAATACTATTCAGCCTTTAAAAAGAAGGAAATCCTGCAATACACCGCACCACATATGAACCTTATTTTGTTATGTGAAGTAAGCCAGTCAGAGAAGGACAAATATGGTATGATTCCATTTATGTGAGGTCTCTAAAATAGGCAATCTCAGAATCAGAGAGTAGAATGTTGGTTACCTGGGTCTGGGGGGAGGAGGAAATGGGAAATTGCTAATCAATGGGCATAAAGTTTCAATGAAGATGAATAAATTCAGAATTAGCTGCACAACATTGTATCAATAGTTAATACTGTATTCCACACTTAAAAAATTTGTTAAGAGAGTAGATCTCACTTTAAGTGTTCATACCACAGTAAATTATTTTCAAAAAAATTTAAAGTGCGAAACCTGCAAACAGAACATAGGAAGTCTTGAGGCAAAGGTGTGGATCAGGGAGTCCCCACTGGCCAAGACAACTCTCCTGACCCCTGAGCAATCACCCCAGACTTGATGGCTCTCAATCTGCCTCCTCTGGTGGCTCACGTTTCTTTTGGAGAGTGGTGGTCCTTGAATGGTCACCAAGAGAACCTGACCATAGCCTTAGTTTCTTCTTCCAAGTAACTAACCACAATTGATACTCAAAAACTTGGGGGGGAGTAGTGAATATAAATGATATAGAATTAACAATTTTAATGTCAGCAGTTCAGGGGCATTTTAGTACATTCACAATGTTCTGCAACCATTACCTCTACCTAGTTCTGCAGCATTTTCATCACTCCTAATTAAAACTTCATACCTATGAACCATCACTCTACATTTCCTTCTCTCCTGCCCTCAACCAATCTCATTCCTGTCTCTGTGGATTTATCAGTACTGGATATTTCATATAAATGGAATTACATGATGTGCGACTTTTTGTGTCTGGCTTCTCTCACTTGACGCAGTGTTTTCATGGTACATCCATGTTGCAGCATGTGTTTGCACTTCATTCCTTTTTATGGCCGAATAATAGTCCATCGTGTGGATTTACTACATTTTCTTAATCCATTCTTCAGCTGATGGATATTCAGGTTATTTCTACCCTTTGCCTGTTGTGAATAGTGCTGCTGTGAACATCTTTTGATGTTTATTTAAAACATTACAGCTGGAGACAAGCCCAAGGCCTGGGGACCTCTTGTGTAGAGTAAATGTGGAAAAGGTACTCTGCTTCCACTCGGACAAGTTTAAATGGAAATACTCGGGGAGAGAGTCTCTATAGGCCTTTCTCAAACCCACCTCTTAAAAGCCCACCCTGAGGTTGATTAAGAAATTCCTAGGTAATTGAAGCAATAACTTTCAAGATCAAAATATATATTTTCCTCCTCCACAGAACACAGCGCCCATAACTCCTGTGATGCTTTTAGCTGTTCTTGGGAATAAACTGACCACCCATCTCCTTGCCTCTGCTGAACGAAGCACAGGCAGGAAAAAAGGTGCGATCCATGGGAATCATAAACAGAAAAAAGAGAAATGCCCTTTTTCAAAATTCTCAAACTATTTAACCTCAGAAAAGTGTAAATAAAACCCGCCATTTCAACCCTAAGAATTGGCACTTCTGCCCTTTCTGTGTGTCCTGAGGTGTGTCTGATTCTGCAGTCCTGCACACCGTG
>NW_007220386.1:0-397 GCF_000164805.1 Carlito syrichta | reverse complement strand
CACCAGGTGGCTCAAACTTAGCGGTGTCCCAAATGAGCTTTGCTTCCCAAGTTATGCATGTCTCCAGGTGGTGCCATTGCTAGTCTATCATCCTCATGGCTGGGTATATCCTTATCCACATTGGTTAAGGTCACCGGTTTCCTAACATCTCAAGAGCTAAGCCAACATAAGAGACAATAAGTATTGGTGAGACAGTGGAGAAATTGGAACACTTGGAACTATTGATGGAAAAGCAAAATGATGCAGTCACTATGGAAAAAAGTATGGAGGGTCTTCAAAAAAATTAAAAATAGAACTACCATATGAGCCAGTAACCCACTTCTGGGTCTTTATCCAAGAGAACTGAAATCAGGATCTCAGAGATATTAGCACCCCAGTGCTCATTGCAGCTCTGTTC
>NW_007220385.1:0-2417 GCF_000164805.1 Carlito syrichta | reverse complement strand
AGCAGGTCCCTGATGTGATGACTTTTCCCTATAGAGATGACAGTAATTGATCAACAAACCTGAGCTTATAACAGGGTGTTGGAATTCAAGATATGCAGAGAATGGTCAGCTAAGTTCATTCTAGAGAACAGAATGAGAGAAACAGAGAGAAGGTAGGAGCCCTGGAAGAATGGAAGCCATGAGCAAGAAGAAATCATGAATTAGGAGATAAACCATTCGGGAGTACAGGGCAGTGGAAGCAGAGAGTTGCTGAGTTTTCGAATGGTAGAGCCTTCGAGTCAGAATGAATGGGCGTTAGCTCTGAGTCAGCACAGTCACCAGGTGGCTCAAACTTAGCGGTGTCCCAAATGAGCTTTGCTTCCCAAGTTATGCATGTCTCCAGGTGGTGCCATTGCTAGTCTATCATCCTCATGGCTGGGTATATCCTTATCCACATTGGTTAAGGTCACCGGTTTCCTAACATCTCAAGAGCTAAGCCAACATAAGAGACAATAAGTATTGGTGAGACAGTGGAGAAATTGGAACACTTGGAACTATTGATGGAAAAGCAAAATGATGCAGTCACTATGGAAAAAAGTATGGAGGGTCTTCAAAAAATTAAAAATAGAACTACCATATGAGCCAGTAACCCACTTCTGGGTCTTTATCCAAGAGAACTGAAATCAGGATCTCAGAGATATTAGCACCCCAGTGCTCATTGCAGCTCTGTTCACAATAGCCAAGGTGTGAAAAAAACTTAAATGTTGATGGATGAATGGATGGATAAAGGACATGAAGTGTATATATACAATGGAATACTATTCAGCCTTTAAAAAGAAGGAAATCCTGCAATACACCGCACCACATATGAACCTTATTTTGTTATGTGAAGTAAGCCAGTCAGAGAAGGACAAATATGGTATGATTCCATTTATGTGAGGTCTCTAAAATAGGCAATCTCAGAATCAGAGAGTAGAATGTTGGTTACCTGGGTCTGGGGGGAGGAGGAAATGGGAAATTGCTAATCAATGGGCATAAAGTTTCAATGAAGATGAATAAATTCAGAATTAGCTGCACAACATTGTATCAATAGTTAATACTGTATTCCACACTTAAAAAATTTGTTAAGAGAGTAGATCTCACTTTAAGTGTTCATACCACAGTAAATTATTTTCAAAAAAATTTAAAGTGCGAAACCTGCAAACAGAACATAGGAAGTCTTGAGGCAAAGGTGTGGATCAGGGAGTCCCCACTGGCCAAGACAACTCTCCTGACCCCTGAGCAATCACCCCAGACTTGATGGCTCTCAATCTGCCTCCTCTGGTGGCTCACGTTTCTTTTGGAGAGTGGTGGTCCTTGAATGGTCACCAAGAGAACCTGACCATAGCCTTAGTTTCTTCTTCCAAGTAACTAACCACAATTGATACTCAAAAACTTGGGGGGGAGTAGTGAATATAAATGATATAGAATTAACAATTTTAATGTCAGCAGTTCAGGGGCATTTTAGTACATTCACAATGTTCTGCAACCATTACCTCTACCTAGTTCTGCAGCATTTTCATCACTCCTAATTAAAACTTCATACCTATGAACCATCACTCTACATTTCCTTCTCTCCTGCCCTCAACCAATCTCATTCCTGTCTCTGTGGATTTATCAGTACTGGATATTTCATATAAATGGAATTACATGATGTGCGACTTTTTGTGTCTGGCTTCTCTCACTTGACGCAGTGTTTTCATGGTACATCCATGTTGCAGCATGTGTTTGCACTTCATTCCTTTTTATGGCCGAATAATAGTCCATCGTGTGGATTTACTACATTTTCTTAATCCATTCTTCAGCTGATGGATATTCAGGTTATTTCTACCCTTTGCCTGTTGTGAATAGTGCTGCTGTGAACATCTTTTGATGTTTATTTAAAACATTACAGCTGGAGACAAGCCCAAGGCCTGGGGACCTCTTGTGTAGAGTAAATGTGGAAAAGGTACTCTGCTTCCACTCGGACAAGTTTAAATGGAAATACTCGGGGAGAGAGTCTCTATAGGCCTTTCTCAAACCCACCTCTTAAAAGCCCACCCTGAGGTTGATTAAGAAATTCCTAGGTAATTGAAGCAATAACTTTCAAGATCAAAATATATATTTTCCTCCTCCACAGAACACAGCGCCCATAACTCCTGTGATGCTTTTAGCTGTTCTTGGGAATAAACTGACCACCCATCTCCTTGCCTCTGCTGAACGAAGCACAGGCAGGAAAAAAGGTGCGATCCATGGGAATCATAAACAGAAAAAAGAGAAATGCCCTTTTTCAAAATTCTCAAACTATTTAACCTCAGAAAAGTGTAAATAAAACCCGCCATTTCAACCCTAAGAATTGGCACTTCTGCCCTTTCTGTGTGTCCTGAGGTGTGTCTGATTCTGCAGTCCTGCACACCGTG
>NW_007220384.1:0-2618 GCF_000164805.1 Carlito syrichta | reverse complement strand
AATGAGAGAAACAGAGAGAAGGTAGGAGCCCTGGAAGAATGGAAGCCATGAGCAAGAAGAAATCATGAATTAGGAGATAAACCATTCGGGAGTACAGGGCAGTGGAAGCAGAGAGTTGCTGAGTTTTCGAATGGTAGAGCCTTCGAGTCAGAATGAATGGGCGTTAGCTCTGAGTCAGCACAGTCACCAGGTGGCTCAAACTTAGCGGTGTCCCAAATGAGCTTTGCTTCCCAAGTTATGCATGTCTCCAGGTGGTGCCATTGCTAGTCTATCATCCTCATGGCTGGGTATATCCTTATCCACATTGGTTAAGGTCACCGGTTTCCTAACATCTCAAGAGCTAAGCCAACATAAGAGACAATAAGTATTGGTGAGACAGTGGAGAAATTGGAACACTTGGAACTATTGATGGAAAAGCAAAATGATGCAGTCACTATGGAAAAAAGTATGGAGGGTCTTCAAAAAATTAAAAATAGAACTACCATATGAGCCAGTAACCCACTTCTGAGTCTTTATCCAAGAGAACTGAAATCAGGATCTCAGAGATATTAGCACCCCAGTGCTCATTGCAGCTCTGTTCACAATAGCCAAGGTGTGAAAAAAACTTAAATGTTGATGGATGAATGGATGGATAAAGGACATGAAGTGTATATATACAATGGAATACTATTCAGCCTTTAAAAAGAAGGAAATCCTGCAATACACCGCACCACATATGAACCTTATTTTGTTATGTGAAGTAAGCCAGTCAGAGAAGGACAAATATGGTATGATTCCATTTATGTGAGGTCTCTAAAATAGGCAATCTCAGAATCAGAGAGTAGAATGTTGGTTACCTGGGTCTGGGGGGAGGAGGAAATGGGAAATTGCTAATCAATGGGCATAAAGTTTCAATGAAGATGAATAAATTCAGAATTAGCTGCACAACATTGTATCAATAGTTAATACTGTATTCCACACTTAAAAAATTTGTTAAGAGAGTAGATCTCACTTTAAGTGTTCATACCACAGTAAATTATTTTCAAAAAAATTTAAAGTGCGAAACCTGCAAACAGAACATAGGAAGTCTTGAGGCAAAGGTGTGGATCAGGGAGTCCCCACTGGCCAAGACAACTCTCCTGACCCCTGAGCAATCACCCCAGACTTGATGGCTCTCAATCTGCCTCCTCTGGTGGCTCACGTTTCTTTTGGAGAGTGGTGGTCCTTGAATGGTCACCAAGAGAACCTGACCATAGCCTTAGTTTCTTCTTCCAAGTAACTAACCACAATTGATACTCAAAAACTTGGGGGGGAGTAGTGAATATAAATGATATAGAATTAACAATTTTAATGTCAGCAGTTCAGGGGCATTTTAGTACATTCACAATGTTCTGCAACCATTACCTCTACCTAGTTCTGCAGCATTTTCATCACTCCTAATTAAAACTTCATACCTATGAACCATCACTCTACATTTCCTTCTCTCCTGCCCTCAACCAATCTCATTCCTGTCTCTGTGGATTTATCAGTACTGGATATTTCATATAAATGGAATTACATGATGTGCGACTTTTTGTGTCTGGCTTCTCTCACTTGACGCAGTGTTTTCATGGTACATCCATGTTGCAGCATGTGTTTGCACTTCATTCCTTTTTATGGCCGAATAATAGTCCATCGTGTGGATTTACTACATTTTCTTAATCCATTCTTCAGCTGATGGATATTCAGGTTATTTCTACCCTTTGCCTGTTGTGAATAGTGCTGCTGTGAACATCTTTTGATGTTTATTTAAAACATTACAGCTGGAGACAAGCCCAAGGCCTGGGGACCTCTTGTGTAGAGTAAATGTGGAAAAGGTACTCTGCTTCCACTCGGACAAGTTTAAATGGAAATACTCGGGGAGAGAGTCTCTATAGGCCTTTCTCAAACCCACCTCTTAAAAGCCCACCCTGAGGTTGATTAAGAAATTCCTAGGTAATTGAAGCAATAACTTTCAAGATCAAAATATATATTTTCCTCCTCCACAGAACACAGCGCCCATAACTCCTGTGATGCTTTTAGCTGTTCTTGGGAATAAACTGACCACCCATCTCCTTGCCTCTGCTGAACGAAGCACAGGCAGGAAAAAAGGTGCGATCCATGGGAATCATAAACAGAAAAAAGAGAAATGCCCTTTTTCAAAATTCTCAAAATATTTAACCTCAGAAAAGTGTAAATAAAACCCGCCATTTCAACCCTAAGAATTGGCACTTCTACCCTTTCTGTGTGTCCTGAGGTGTGTCTGATTCTGCAGTCCTGCACACCGTGGAATGAGAGCTCCCGATGTCAGACGGGTGGGCAGATTCTCATTTAAATTCCAGTTGCACACCTGCACGTTTTTTCTTCTGGAAATATCAACTCTCTTAATTCTTTCCCCATTTAAACAGATCCAAATGATTTCCCCCTGATTGAAGTAAAAATATTTTAGCATTTCATAAAACTAGAAACATTAGAGACTACTTTCACAGTCATTTGAATAACAACAAGCATTTCCTACACATTCTAATCAATTAACTTTCCAGGGAATTTTTCAAGAGAACAGAATGATCCAAGCCCAGGCCAGTCACACCATTGCCTACTCACATTCCTGCCACTTCAGT
>NW_007220383.1:0-773 GCF_000164805.1 Carlito syrichta | reverse complement strand
CACCCTGAGGTTGATTAAGAAATTCCTAGGTAATTGAAGCAATAACTTTCAAGATCAAAATATATATTTTCCTCCTCCACAGAACACAGCGCCCATAACTCCTGTGATGCTTTTAGCTGTTCTTGGGAATAAACTGACCACCCATCTCCTTGCCTCTGCTGAACGAAGCACAGGCAGGAAAAAAGGTGCGATCCATGGGAATCATAAACAGAAAAAAGAGAAATGCCCTTTTTCAAAATTCTCAAAATATTTAACCTCAGAAAAGTGTAAATAAAACCCGCCATTTCAACCCTAAGAATTGGCACTTCTGCCCTTTCTGTGTGTCCTGAGGTGTGTCTGATTCTGCAGTCCTGCACACCATGGAATGAGAGCTCCCGATGTCAGACGGGTGGGCAGATTCTCATTTAAATTCCAGTTGCACACCTGCACGTTTTTTCTTCTGGAAATATCAACTCTCTTAATTCTTTCCCCATTTAAACAGATCCAAATGATTTCCCCCTGATTGAAGTAAAAATATTTTAGCATTTCATAAAACTAGAAACATTAGAGACTACTTTCACAGTCATTTGAATAACAACAAGCATTTCCTACACATTCTAATCAATTAACTTTCCAGGGAATTTTTCAAGAGAACAGAATGATCCAAGCCCAGGCCAGTCACACCATTGCCTACTCACATTCCTGCCACTTCAGTCATGGGGAATTCACCTATAAAGGGACAGGGAGACTTCTCTTGCCTTGGACACAATAAATCAAGTATGTTTGTGCAAGGG
>NW_007220382.1:0-2765 GCF_000164805.1 Carlito syrichta | reverse complement strand
AATGAGAGAAACAGAGAGAAGGTAGGAGCCCTGGAAGAATGGAAGCCATGAGCAAGAAGAAATCATGAATTAGGAGATAAACCATTCGGGAGTACAGGGCAGTGGAAGCAGAGAGTTGCTGAGTTTTCGAATGGTAGAGCCTTCGAGTCAGAATGAATGGGCGTTAGCTCTGAGTCAGCACAGTCACCAGGTGGCTCAAACTTAGCGGTGTCCCAAATGAGCTTTGCTTCCCAAGTTATGCATGTCTCCAGGTGGTGCCATTGCTAGTCTATCATCCTCATGGCTGGGTATATCCTTATCCACATTGGTTAAGGTCACCGGTTTCCTAACATCTCAAGAGCTAAGCCAACATAACAGACAATAAGTATTGGTGAGACAGTGGAGAAATTGGAACACTTGGAACTATTGATGGAAAAGCAAAATGATGCACTCACTATGGAAAAAAGTATGGAGGGTCTTCAAAAAATTAAAAATAGAACTACCATATGAGCCAGTAACCCACTTCTGAGTCTTTATCCAAGAGAACTGAAATCAGGATCTCAGAGATATTAGCACCCCAGTGCTCATTGCAGCTCTGTTCACAATAGCCAAGGTGTGAAAAAAACTTAAATGTTGATGGATGAATGGATGGATAAAGGACATGAAGTGTATATATACAATGGAATACTATTCAGCCTTTAAAAAGAAGGAAATCCTGCAATACACCGCACCACATATGAACCTTATTTTGTTATGTGAAGTAAGCCAGTCAGAGAAAGACAAATATGGTATGATTTCATTTATGTGAGGTCTCTAAAATAGGCAATCTCAGAATCAGAGAGTAGAATGTTGGTTACCTGGGTCTGGGGGGAGGAGGAAATGGGAAATTGCTAATCAATGGGCATAAAGTTTCAATGAAGATGAATAAATTCAGAATTAGCTGCACAACATTGTATCAATAGTTAATACTGTATTCCACACTTAAAAAATTTGTTAAGAGAGTAGATCTCACTTTAAGTGTTCATACCACAGTAAATTATTTTCAAAAAAATTTAAAGTGCGAAACCTGCAAACAGAACATAGGAAGTCTTGAGGCAAAGGTGTGGATCAGGGAGTCCCCACTGGCCAAGACAACTCTCCTGACCCCTGAGCAATCACCCCAGACTTGATGGCTCTCAATCTGCCTCCTCTGGTGGCTCACGTTTCTTTTGGAGAGTGGTGGTCCTTGAATGGTCACCAAGAGAACCTGACCATAGCCTTAGTTTCTTCTTCCAAGTAACTAACCACAATTGATACTCAAAAACTTGGGGGGGAGTAGTGAATATAAATGATATAGAATTAACAATTTTAATGTCAGCAGTTCAGGGGCATTTTAGTACATTCACAATGTTCTGCAACCATTACCTCTACCTAGTTCTGCAGCATTTTCATCACTCCTAATTAAAACTTCATACCTATGAACCATCACTCTACATTTCCTTCTCTCCTGCCCTCAACCAATCTCATTCCTGTCTCTGTGGATTTATCAGTACTGGATATTTCATATAAATGGAATTACATGATGTGCGACTTTTTGTGTCTGGCTTCTCTCACTTGACGCAGTGTTTTCATGGTACATCCATGTTGCAGCATGTGTTTGCACTTCATTCCTTTTTATGGCCGAATAATAGTCCATCGTGTGGATTTACTACATTTTCTTAATCCATTCTTCAGCTGATGGATATTCAGGTTATTTCTACCCTTTGCCTGTTGTGAATAGTGCTGCTGTGAACATCTTTTGATGTTTATTTAAAACATTACAGCTGGAGACAAGCCCAAGGCCTGGGGACCTCTTGTGTAGAGTAAATGTGGAAAAGGTACTCTGCTTCCACTCGGACAAGTTTAAATGGAAATACTCGGGGAGAGAGTCTCTATAGGCCTTTCTCAAACCCACCTCTTAAAAGCCCACCCTGAGGTTGATTAAGAAATTCCTAGGTAATTGAAGCAATAACTTTCAAGATCAAAATATATATTTCCTCCTCACAGAACACAGCGCCCATAACTCCTGTGATGCTTTTAGCTGCTCTTGGGAATAAACTGACCACCCATCTCCTTGCCTCTGCTGAACGAAGCACAGGCAGGAAAAAAGGTGCGATCCATGGGAATCATAAACAGAAAAAAGAGAAATGCCCTTTTTCAAAATTCTCAAACTATTTAACCTCAGAAAAGTGTAAATAAAACCCGCCATTTCAACCCTAAGAATTGGCACTTCTGCCCTTTCTGTGTGTCCTGAGGTGTGTCTGATTCTGCAGTCCTGCACACCGTGGAATGAGAGCTCCCGATGTCAGACGGGTGGGCAGATTCTCATTTAAATTCCAGTTGCACACCTGCACGTTTTTTCTTCTGGAAATATCAACTCTCTTAATTCTTTCCCCATTTAAACAGATCCAAATGATTTCCCCCTGATTGAAGTAAAAATATTTTAGCATTTCATAAAACTAGAAACATTAGAGACTACTTTCACAGTCATTTGAATAACAACAAGCATTTCCTACACATTATAATCAATTAACTTTTCAGGGAATTTTTCAAGAGAACAGAATGATCCAAGCCCAGGCCAGTCACACCATTGCCTACTCACATTCCTGCCACTTCAGTCATGGGGAATTCACCTATAAAGGGACAGGGAGACTTCTCTTGCCTTGGACACAATAAATCAAGTATGTTTGTGCAAGGGGCAGGAGTGGTGGCTGTGGAAGTTGCCTTGCATTTATGCCCTTTCTGATATCTGCTGAGGAACAGAGCTT
>NW_007220381.1:0-30016 GCF_000164805.1 Carlito syrichta | reverse complement strand
AATGAGAGAAACAGAGAGAAGGTAGGAGCCCTGGAAGAATGGAAGCCATGAGCAAGAAGAAATCATGAATTAGGAGATAAACCATTCGGGAGTACAGGGCAGTGGAAGCAGAGAGTTGCTGAGTTTTCGAATGGTAGAGCCTTCGAGTCAGAATGAATGGGCGTTAGCTCTGAGTCAGCACAGTCACCAGGTGGCTCAAACTTAGCGGTGTCCCAAATGAGCTTTGCTTCCCAAGTTATGCATGTCTCCAGGTGGTGCCATTGCTAGTCTATCATCCTCATGGCTGGGTATATCCTTATCCACATTGGTTAAGGTCACCGGTTTCCTAACATCTCAAGAGCTAAGCCAACATAAGAGACAATAAGTATTGGTGAGACAGTGGAGAAATTGGAACACTTGGAACTATTGATGGAAAAGCAAAATGATGCAGTCACTATGGAAAAAAGTATGGAGGGTCTTCAAAAAATTAAAAATAGAACTACCATATGAGCCAGTAACCCACTTCTGAGTCTTTATCCAAGAGAACTGAAATCAGGATCTCAGAGATATTAGCACCCCAGTGCTCATTGCAGCTCTGTTCACAATAGCCAAGGTGTGAAAAAAACTTAAATGTTGATGGATGAATGGATGGATAAAGGACATGAAGTGTATATATACAATGGAATACTATTCAGCCTTTAAAAAGAAGGAAATCCTGCAATACACCGCACCACATATGAACCTTATTTTGTTATGTGAAGTAAGCCAGTCAGAGAAGGACAAATATGGTATGATTTCATTTATGTGAGGTCTCTAAAATAGGCAATCTCAGAATCAGAGAGTAGAATGTTGGTTACCTGGGTCTGGGGGGAGGAGGAAATGGGAAATTGCTAATCAATGGGCATAAAGTTTCAATGAAGATGAATAAATTCAGAATTAGCTGCACAACATTGTATCAATAGTTAATACTGTATTCCACACTTAAAAAATTTGTTAAGAGAGTAGATCTCACTTTAAGTGTTCATACCACAGTAAATTATTTTCAAAAAAATTTAAAGTGCGAAACCTGCAACAGAACATAGGAAGTCTTGAGGCAAAGGTGTGGATCAGGGAGTCCCCACTGGCCAAGACAACTCTCCTGACCCCTGAGCAATCACCCCAGACTTGATGGCTCTCAATCTGCCTCCTCTGGTGGCTCACGTTTCTTTTGGAGAGTGGTGGTCCTTGAATGGTCACCAAGAGAACCTGACCATAGCCTTAGTTTCTTCTTCCAAGTAACTAACCACAATTGATACTCAAAAACTTGGGGGGGAGTAGTGAATATAAATGATATAGAATTAACAATTTTAATGTCAGCAGTTCAGGGGCATTTTAGTACATTCACAATGTTCTGCAACCATTACCTCTACCTAGTTCTGCAGCATTTTCATCACTCCTAATTAAAACTTCATACCTATGAACCATCACTCTACATTTCCTTCTCTCCTGCCCTCAACCAATCTCATTCCTGTCTCTGTGGATTTATCAGTACTGGATGTATTTCATATAAATGGAATTACATGATGTGCGACTTTTTGTGTCTGGCTTCTCTCACTTGACGCAGTGTTTTCATGGTACATCCATGTTGCAGCATGTGTTTGCACTTCATTCCTTTTTATGGCCGAATAATAGTCCATCGTGTGGATTTACTACATTTTCTTAATCCATTCTTCAGCTGATGGATATTCAGGTTATTTCTACCCTTTGCCTGTTGTGAATAGTGCTGCTGTGAACATCTTTTGATGTTTATTTAAAACATTACAGCTGGAGACAAGCCCAAGGCCTGGGGACCTCTTGTGTAGAGTAAATGTGGAAAAGGTACTCTGCTTCCACTCGGACAAGTTTAAATGGAAATACTCGGGGAGAGAGTCTCTATAGGCCTTTCTCAAACCCACCTCTTAAAAGCCCACCCTGAGGTTGATTAAGAAATTCCTAGGTAATTGAAGCAATAACTTTCAAGATCAAAATATATATTTTCCTCCTCCACAGAACACAGCGCCCATAACTCCTGTGATGCTTTTAGCTGTTCTTGGGAATAAACTGACCACCCATCTCCTTGCCTCTGCTGAACGAAGCACAGGCAGGAAAAAAGGTGCGATCCATGGGAATCATAAACAGAAAAAAGAGAAATGCCCTTTTTCAAAATTCTCAAACTATTTAACCTCAGAAAAGTGTAAATAAAACCCGCCATTTCAACCCTAAGAATTGGCACTTCTGCCCTTTCTGTGTGTCCTGAGGTGTGTCTGATTCTGCAGTCCTGCACACCGTGGAATGAGAGCTCCCGATGTCAGACGGGTGGGCAGATTCTCATTTAAATTCCAGTTGCACACCTGCACGTTTTTTCTTCTGGAAATATCAACTCTCTTAATTCTTTCCCCATTTAAACAGATCCAAATGATTTCCCCCTGATTGAAGTAAAAATATTTTAGCATTTCATAAAACTAGAAACATTAGAGACTACTTTCACAGTCATTTGAATAACAACAAGCATTTCCTACACATTCTAATCAATTAACTTTCCAGGGAATTTTTCAAGAGAACAGAATGATCCAAGCCCAGGCCAGTCACACCATTGCCTACTCACATTCCTGCCACTTCAGTCATGGGGAATTCACCTATAAAGGGACAGGGAGACTTCTCTTGCCTTGGACACAATAAATCAAGTATGTTTGTGCAAGGGGCAGGAGTGGTGGCTGTGGAAGCTGCCTTGCATTTATGCCCTTTCTGATATCTGCTGAGGAACAGAGCTTTCTCCAAACTATCGGCATCAGGGTTAAAGAGAAGGAACTGGATTGCTGTCTGCCTACGTAGCAGAACGAGCATTCACAAACGAGAATTTCCACGGCCCAAGTAGGTTGTCCAAGCAGGTACTTGGCAGAGTGCAAGTTCATTTAGTGTTAAAAAAAAAGACTCTTTACCTGGGCTCCCTCTACTAAAGGCCATTTGAAAGAACTTGGAAAGCTTAACAGTGCCTTGAAAGGTTGCAGAGAAAAAAAATTATGGGCATCAGCAAGTGTTAGGAAGGACTGGGCTTTGCCAGGGAGAGACTTTGGACGGTGCTCATCTGTCTCCTGCAGAAACCTCTACCTGTGACAGTAAAACTTGGTCTCCAGGTAGAAACTCAAATAAAGACTCTGTTACCAGATTTCCAAGTGTGGCCTGCGCCTTTGCACTGTGAGTTGGCAGACATTTTTAATGTTTACTTGAGCCTCATGCAATCGAAGGGAGCTATGGGGCTGCTGGCTGCTATTTCTTACTTGGTTAGCTCCTGGGTGGGAGGGAGGCAGGAATTGGAATAGGCTACCTGTTAGGAGTGAATGAGAACTTAGATATGATTGGTCAAGCTACTCCAGTTTACCTGGCCAGGACCACTGTCCCTCAGGAAGGGCCTCACCTGTTGAAGGTGTGAGGACTGCCCCAGCCAGCAGAGGTGCTGGTGTGGAAGAGGCATTAGAGACAGCGACACTCCCTTCCCCTGACCTTGAAGAGCAAGTATGTGGAGGACAGGATGGGAGAAAAAATGAAATGTTTCGTGTCTCCTGCCCAAAGGAGAAGCTTGTGTCTGGGGTGGGAAGGGGTTGGGGGTATCCAGGGCATGGAATGTAGGTTGAAGTTCCTCCCTGTGCTGAGAGATGCCTCCTTGCTGGCCAGAGATGACAAATGTGGCAACAGAGCCATAAATATCCCAAGTCGAGGGAAGATGGACAGGGAGAAGTCATTAGCAGTGACAAAGAGTCTCCGTAGTTGAACATTGCTTGCCTAAAAATGATTACTAAGGTTAAAGATGGCGATGAGTGAGAGGGAAGAGGAGTTTGGCGGGGGAGACGCAGCTGTGCTTTGGGTTGTTTCATCTGAAATGGCTGCAGTTCAAGACAACTGGGCCTCCCATCCACATCAACTGGGCCCCTGCCAGGGGAATCTGCTGCCTTCCTGACAGCATATTCAGGCTGAAGTCCGGCAGGAGAATATACACAAGCTGCAAATCCAGCCCAACACTGAGTTTTTACAACCAGTTGTACTTCCACATTTCTGAATAGTGACACTCAGGAAAATCTTAACATTTTCTTGAGAAATACTGTCTCAATTAACCATCTTTATTACTGCCTAGCACTTCGTTTTATTATATACTTTCATTGGCAAACCATAGCAAACAATTTCACTATGGCAAACAACATTATGCCTGCACCAGTTCCTGTTCCATTTTGCACTTGTTTTGTCATAATAATAAAAGAAAGAAAAGGAAACCCCTCATTCATCACAAGATCAAAAATGTCTCTGCCATTTCCTCGGGGAAAAAAAAAGAAAGAAGAAATTAAGACAACTTGGGGTGATGCCTCTAGTACCTAAACATGAAAGTATCAATTGATATGTTTTTGAAAATTGAAAATAAAATTATGGAGAAAATGCTTTATTTGATTCTCTGTTTATGGGAAATTCATTTTATTTGAGTTTTTTATTTGTAATATCAACTATGGAGCAGAGCATAGTTTCCAAGGTGTTCCCTTACGGTCTCATTCTTCTAAATTATTAATGCCGTGCTGTTGCTATATTGTCAGCCTTGTACATACATTCTATGAAAGTGAGTTTTACAATAGGTTGGGATTTATAACAAAGCTTGACATATGCAGCTAATTCACCTACACAGTCCTGTCAGTTTTAGGTTCATAAATAATTGATACTCAGGGCTTGAAGTCAGCTACTGTTAGTACTTCAGCTGTTAAATTTCAACAGCATAATGGATGAATATTTGTTTATAATTTCTGTACATGGTCCCAATGTCAGCTCCCTCACTTCATTTGCATAGGTAGATTGAGATGTTGGAAGTGTAATGAGCACATGAAGACGACAAATTGTTTGCCGGGATGCTAAATGTTTGATTAGTTCTGAATAGGTTACTGTTAGATTATCTGGTTCAGAGGTTAAAGTGAGCAGCTCTTTGCTGCCAGAGCTTTTGTGATCCCTTGCTGACAGATTTTAAAATTCATACCATGAGATCAGAGCTGCAAAGGTGAGGGGGTGCTCTCGGCAACAGATGTTTAATAATTAAGCATACGGTTTCCCTGTTTTGGAGAGCTGGAGGAATTTCAGATTGGCATGATTTGTTCATTTGCAGGAAACTCAAATTGTAAAGAAAATATTCCTATTTCCCACACAGGTGTTCGTTGCTCAGTTTCCCAGTGTCAGTAACTTGAAGAATGAACCACACAGAGAAATCAGGGAAGGAGGGCAAGGATCCAACACCAAGTGAAGGCAGCTTCTTGTAATTTACCCACTTTGAGAACCATGAACCTGACCTACAAATCATTGTCAAATCTGTGTCTGAGCTGGAGACCAGCAGTTAAAAATGCCCCAGCTTCTCACCGGTGCCCCTAGAAGGTAGGGGGGTCTGGAGGCCTCTGAGTGAGGAGAGGGCTTTAGGAATTCTGCAGAAACAACATCTATGCAGAGCCTTTCTGTCAACACAGGCTGACAGGTGGGTCATCTAAGAAAGCAGAAGTATGAAGAGATATAAACACCCTCACACATGCTGCACCTCGAACGAGTGTGTGTGTATGCATGTGTGTGTGTGCGTGTGTGTGTGTGTGTGGGTATCAACCTAAGGAAAAGCTGAGTGAGAGCCATGAATGTTATGCTTCTCAATGAGCTGCCAGGAGGTTGATGGGGCCTGGAACCTCCCTCCAGGCCTGATGTAGCCCAGCATGGCTGGACACTTCAGCCAATCCCCTACTTAGCACCTGCCCCATCCCACCTAGCACAGCCTTCCCTTGCCAGCCATGCCTGTCCCTTCAAACCTACCATCAAGCCTCGGATGCTCCTCTTCTCTCCCCATTCCCCTCAGCACTGAAACAGAAAATGGAGGCAACAGGGTATTAATGAAAAGATTTTGTGCTTGCAGCTAAACAGAACTGAGTTCCAGCACACTCTTGAACTATATTTTTTGAGTCCCGCATCCAGTTCCTTAGCTTGTCTGGCAATCATGTTAGTGATTATATGGGTAATGAAACACGTGCTTTTTTTGTCTGAGCCTCTGATTAATCTGCCTTCTCTTTAGTCTTGACTTATGGTGGTCAACTCTAGAGGTGAATGCTGGCCCATCAGTTCTGTAGCTTATTACAGATGCAGGGGCTGCTAAATGCCTCAGAGGTTTGAATTGTTTCTTGACAACCAGGTTTCTTGCTACATTCCCTCCAATCTGTTTTGGTTCCTGGTGTGACCTTTCATACAATAAAATACATTAGGTGAATAGCACAGTCTGATTAAAGAGTGAATTAACCGAAGAGTCTTTTTAACTAAATGACAGTCAAAGGACTGAGTGCTAAAAGCCACGAGCAATTGAAAACTTAACTCATGAATCAGCCCTGTTATACTGCCTCATGCCTGAAGTGCCAAGGGTACCGTGCTCTCTGCCGGCTCTTGTAAGAAGAAAAGCTCATTACTTTCCTCCTGATGGGAGAGAAAGAGTGAGCGAGCAATAATAAAACTTGAATTTTTCAATACTGTTAAAAATGGGACTGACAGATTACCGAAAATAGGAGCAACAGGCTCAGATGCTGCATCCGGTGCTGCTGAATTAGCAATACCATATATCATACAATCTAATTAAATCAACCCGGAGAATGAAATTAGTTTTCTGTGAGTGAAATGGCCTCTGAAAGAGCTCTATTAAATGAACTGGAGAGCATTAATTAAATAATTCACAGTGAGGGATTTTGCATTTATACAAAAATTGTGCACTTAATTGTCCGTGCTGTATCACAGATCTGGCCTTATGTTAACAATGTGTCGAAAGCACACTTATTGGAGCATATCAGGAGCAGTTTAACACAAACACAGCTTGGAAAGTTTTATGGGTCCGGCCGAGGAACCCAAGAAAATGCATGTGGGGGCACCTAGGCTTCATAAGATGCCCAGTGAAGTTTTTGTTTGTTTGTTTGTTTTTTTCTGGATAAAGTTTGTTTCCAAGGACTTTGGAGGGCTTTTGTTGTGTGTTGAAACATTAATTAGAGATGCTCCTGGTATTTTGGTTGGTGAGTTCTTGGGGCATCAGGGTTCCTCCTGGGTTGACCTCTGGGAGGGGGGTCTTGATTAATTTGGAAACTTGGTAGATATTGGTATCTATAGATATTCATCTGGGAAAATCAATTTTGTTTTTTTTTCCTCCCCAATGCATTAGCCAGTTATATGGAGTCACTCATATAAACCCAAGCATATTAGGTGCACTGAAGGAAAAAGTGAATTTAGATACAATATGTTATAGAAATCAGACACCATCCTTCACAGAGTCATGAATCTAGGGTTGAAGGAAAACCATAAAAGTCATCTAGTTCAAACCCTCCTCCTGAGTAATGCCTAAATTTCCTCTATAATATTCCTGCTCAAATACTCCCAGAGCTGAGATACTGATGCTTGCTCCAGGAAACCCGTTGTATCATTGGACAATCCTAATTTGGGACAGCCTGGACAGCCTAGTAGAGTGGTTGGGAGCTCAGACTTTGGAGTAGATTCTTGGGTTTGACTGTCTATTGCCCCACTTACTAACTATAAGATCTTGGCCAATTGACTGAACCTCTTTGTGCCTCAATTTCTTCATCTACTGAAATGAGTATTATAATAATAGTAACCAGCTCATAACATTGCTAGGAGGGTCAAATTCATATATACACAGAACTTAGAACAGTGCTTGGCACATACATGTTAGATAGTATTGCCAAGCCTTCTTTTTAAGACTCCTAATTTAGTTTAAGACCAATAATAGTTTGATTTTTAAAAATCTAATTTTAAAAAATCTTCATTGTTTATACAATTTCTCCTCATTAATTAGAGAATTGAGTGATTGAAAAAGTCTAACTTTTTAAAAATGTAAGACTTTTTAATTTTTATAATATTTATTTGTACTTTATTTTTTTTATTTTAAAGATGTGGGGTACATTTCAGGATTAGGTATACAAGTGGTCGTTGTACAGATAAAGTTTGGGTCTCCCTTTGGTCCCCACTTTGCCAGGTTTGAGATCAGGTACACTTACTGGTGTTGTGTTCCCTTCCCTCACTTATTTATTTTTAGAGATAGAGTCTCACTTTGTTACATAGGCTGGAATGCAATGGTGTGATCATACAAACTCCTGGGCTCATGTGATCCTCCTACCGCAGCCTCATGGAGAGGTGGAACTACAGGCACATACCACCACACTCAGCTAGCATTTTTATTTTTTGTAGAGATGAGGCCTTACTGTGTGGCCCAGGCTATTTTTTTGAACTCCTGGCCTCATGTGATACTCTCACTTCAGCCTCCCAAACTACTGGGATTACAGGTGTGAGCCACAATGCCAGGCCTGGTTTTATTTAACTACAAATAAAACGTGTACATGAGCTGTCTATTCATATCTTCATTGAACAGCCTGGCATTGGGATTGGTGATTCTGGTGGTCAGCAGAGCTGCTCTTTCCACAGTGGTTTTGTGGTGAGTAGTCTCAGCACAGTAAGATTTGTTGCACATCAGCAGCACTTCCAGTTCTTGATGTTATGGACCAGAAACTTCCAGAAGCTGCTGGACAGCATATGCTTTGTTTTCTTGTTGCTCCCCAAACCAGGGTTGGGTGCCAAAATCTGGCCCTTTGATCTTCTATGCGCCCTGTTGTCATACCTCTGGGTTTCTGCCAGTTATACGTAATTTTAACATATTGGTCTGACTGGTGCAGAGTGATCTTTTTGGTCCTCTTTTTGATCATTCTGGGCTTCATGAGGGGTCTGAGGGTGGCCTTGATGCCGAGTAGAAGATGACTGCCCCCACTGTAGGCAGCTCTGCGAAGAGAGGGAGCAGGTCTCAATATGAGGCTTTAAAATTTTCAACATTTTCCTAATTTGAAGCCAGCTTTCTGCATCCATGCATACATTTTCCAGGGTATGTGGATGCTGAGATACTGTGATGAACAAGTCAAACAAAAGTCTCTGTCTCCATGGAGCTTTCATTCTCATTTTCCTTTCAATGGTACCAAATGTGTCATACATTTTTAAAAAGCACTTAAAATGGTGAAAATTAAAAAATAACAACGAAAAAACATTTTTGTAGAACGTCTGAGTAGAAAAATTGATACTAAAACATTAGAAATAACAAGATTATGCTACAGATAATAAACCATCTTTAGAATAGCCTCCCTGTGGGGCTCACATTTTCTATCTGGGACCTTTCACTCCTAACCTATCAATACACGACCAGTCCACTAAGGTGTCATGTTAGTCCTCTAGTGCTGGTAGTCTTGGGGGCAGTTTCAGATAAAACAAGTTACCCTAGACACATCAGCAGAACCTTAAACAAATGCACCCACACAACAGCTTTGCTGACGGCTTTTTAACATTATAAACCAGTTTGTTTATTTCTAAAATATTTTCTTTAGCAGTCCTATTTTTGTTACATGCTTTTAACAACTTGCTTTAGAGATAGCTAAAAATAAGCATAGCCTGGTATTTCATTCAAAGAAAAAGTTGGGTTTCTCAGTAGGCTAGAATCCCACAGGAGAGTCCAGACATCGGGCTTGCAAAAAATAACATTCTGGTCTCCCTTTGTGTTAACAGCACCTATGATTCTAGATAAAATACAATAGCATTCTCAGGTCATCCAGTTTAGCAGCACATGTTTGTCAGGACAAGGGGAGAAAAAAAGAATCCACACCCTCCCCCCAACAAATATATATATGGGGGGGAGAGAAACCTGGTTGGAGTGGAAACAGAGAGTCAAGAAGAAGAGTATGAGAAGCTTTGAGATATTTGCAGAACCTGCAAAGTTTGGAGAGTCAGAAGAAAGTTCATGCTATGAAGCATTGCTACAGGTCATAGTGTTATGTCCCTTTAATGTTGTATATGAGACATTCAAATGAGCATTAGAATTACTTTTGGTTGTTGGACTGTGTTTCTTTTAAGGTGACAATTCTGAGATTGGGTCACTTGGATTCCTAAAATATTTTAGGTTACAAAGTCACCTACATTTTATATCCAAGGTATGTGAGAAGGCAGATATATTTATTTATTCATCCTTTCACCAGATAATTATTGAACACTTACTACTTACCTCTTGTTATTAAACAGTGTTTTTAGTGCTGTGGGAAGGACAAAAACATTTAGACAGCAACTCTGCTCCCAGGAGTTCTGAGTCATACTTGATGAGTGCTGAATAAATATTTGTGAAGTGATGAATGAATATATGAATGCATGCTGAATAGAGAAATTGAGACATGTTTATGATTAACTCTAGTAAAGGAATAATGAAACAACAACAATAACTAACACAGTGAAATTTTACTGTCATCTGTGCAAACATTTTACATGTATTTATTCTTTAACATGTGCTGTGAGTACTAAGTAAGTCAGAAACACGGTGGGAGTTCAAAGGAGAAACATACCTTTTGCATTTTGGAGGAAGTGACAGTCAGAAAAACCGAGAGCTGTTCATCAATTACCTACAAACGTGCCAATTCTGCAACAACGCGTGACATGGGCCCTGCCCTCAGAGATCAGGAACAGTCTGACAGTTAAGGAAGGTTTGCAGTTCACACAAGACCATCTCTAACAGGTGCTTCAAGGGTAGACCTGTGATTGGTGCCATGAAGGCCCAATGTGAAGAAGGGGAATCATTCATATGCATGCTGACGTGTGGGGGCAGGACTGGAGTGATCAGAGAAGGGTGTGTGGGGTGCAGACAGGGAGTAAGGGAGGCGAGTGATATCCATCAGGTAGGGGGCAGTAGGATGGAGAGGAAGGAGGTTGTGCTGGACAGAATGCAAGGAGGCCAGCCTGATGGGGCAGAGATTCACACAGGTCCAGTGCACAGAGGAATGGGAGACAGAAGGGAGAAGAAAGCCATTATGCCAGAATGTAAATGTGGAGTGCCAAGTAAGTGGCTTCTGTCACTGCTGGATAAGAGGAAGCCAGACCCTCCCACAACCCAGTAAAGGGCCTGGGAGGATGTCTTTTAAGAAAACACAGTTGTGGCAGTGCCCAAGATGGACTGAAGGTGTGAAGCTGGGTAGAGGGGGTTGCAAGTTGCCAGATGAGAGGCCAACACACACCCAGGCACCAGGAACTGGGAAGCAGTCAAATGCCTCACTACCTTCCTAAGAGGGACCTTGTTCTGATCAATAGCAGCATTTCAGTTATGAGATTAGGCAGGGTTGCAGAAACCAACAGTGCTCAGATTCAATCTTGAGCTCCAGGGCTTCAGCAGATGGTGAGTGACAGAAGGGTGGGAAGAAATATGTATTCCCCTCTCTTTTGGTATTGATTGTTCTGGAACTCTGGCGTGGGTTTTGTTTCCCCTCCTCTCTCCGGAGCAGCAAGGATAGGGAGTACATGACTGGGAACTCGTACCTCGTCAGGTCAGGCCTCTGAGGAGAAAACAGTTTTCTCTGGCCAGGGACCAAATAGAGCACAGCCTGAGTGCGATACCACCTTGGTTCTGTGACTTCCTACTACCAGTGTGCTTAGTAACTGAGATTTCCTTTGTGGGGTGGGTGGGGAGGTATGCAGGGTGCCAGTGGGGATAAGCAGACTGTAGTAGCATGCTGGTATGAGTCTCAGTCCCTCAGCACTTCGAGGTTGTGTGGACCCCAGAGCCCAAGGTGGGAACTCTCCCTGTCCAATGTCACATACATAGAATGGACACACCACTGACTAATCAGACAGGGAAGCCTGGTGGGGCCCTGTGTCCAGACTGGTAAGGGAACACCTCATTATGAGGAGAAGGGAGCTTCCAAACTGTGGGCAAACCCTCTAGTCCTGCAAGTCCTGGCCTGGACCCCTTCCAGCCAACTTGCCAGTCTCTCTTGGACATTGGCCTGAGCTGTGGTTCCTGAGAATAGCAGCCTTCCCTTTGCTCTAATCCTTCCCCTGTCTGGGAGTAGCACTTGCATTAGTTGTTTTTGCAGGTTGAGCTCTCATTATCCAACCTACTTCCCCACGTAAGACTATTTGAAGGGTAGGGCTGTCAAGCTATTCAGTCATTTGCACCACTACCTTTAATATTAGCCGCATTTAGTTTATTCATTAAGGCCTGTCTCACATGAGAGAATTCTTTCCATAATCATGACAACTGTGTTCAAGCTCCCCCTGAAATGTGTCATCTGTCTCCTTCATAGGTGATCAGTAAATAATACAAATGTTTTTGCTGGGTTTGGGAAAAGAAGGATTTCTCTGGTCTTTTTGCAGATTCTTTCCAAGAATCCCGATCTTGACAGGGCATGAGCACTGCCTGGCATGAGTCCCAGAGGGACCCTCTGGTCACAGCAGCTGTCCCAGCAGGAGGCCTTAAGGTTGTGAATGGTAGAAATGGAGGGAACCTTGGGATTGGTTATTGGGAATGCTTCATTTTACGAACATGGGGACTGAGGCCCAGAGAAACTTTGAGGGAACTGTTTGAGCCGACTCAATAGGCCAGTGGTGGGCCTGGGTTTAAACCTAAGTCTCTCATTCAAAGGCTTTTCCTGCGGTATGTCTGGGTCTCAGGCTCCGTCTCTGGATTGAGATGCTGCAAAGTAATGGTGACTTGGAAGCCGTGGCCAGTGCATCACAGTAACAGTAACACCTCAAAAGAACTCCCGTTCCACTGGTTTTCAGACCAATGAGTGGAGGCCCAGGGGAAATAAAGTTGCTTGTCTGAGTTCTCACAACCAAGAAGTGGCACCAGCATTTGAACTCAGGTTTGCCTGGAGCCATGGACTGGATTTTTGTGTCCCCTAGAATTGATATGCTACAGCTTAATTTTCTGTATGATAGTATATGGAAGGGGGTCTTTAGGAGGTGATGAAAGTGGAGCCCTCATGCATGAGATTAGTACCTTTTAAGACAGAAGAGCATCTCTCTCTCTCTCTCAATCTCCCTCTCTCTCTCTTTTTTTTTTTGAGTTGGAGTCTCACTCTGTCGCCCAGACTGGAGTGCAGTGGCCACTCCCAGCCACCGCCTCGACCTGCTGGGCTCTGGCGATCCTTCCGCCTCAGCCTTCCAAGTAGCCAGAATTACAGGCATGCGCTACCACGCCCGGCTGATTTTTTTGATTTATTGTGGAGATGAGGACTTGCTGCCCAGGTGGGTCTCGAACCCGCGAGCTCAGGCAATCCACTCACCTCAGCCTCCCAAAGGCGCGGGATTACAGGTGAGCCACCGAGCCTGGCTCCCTCTCTCTTTCTTTACTCCACCATGTGAGACACAGTTAGAAGACAACCATCTGCTAACCAGGAAGAGGGACCTCAGGAGATATCAGATCTACTTTAGTCACTTTGATCTCAGACTTTCAACCTTCATAGCTGTGAGCAATGGTTATTGTTTAAGACACCCAGTCTATGGTATATTTGTTACAGTAGCCCAGAGCTAACTAAGGCACCTGGCTTCTGAGGCTATCTTCTTGGCTGGCTTGCTCCCATCTCCCCACCCCACTGCTGTGCCCACTGGTCATTCCCCTGGGCCTCTGCTGTGGGCCATGCTGGTGGACAGGAAGCCCACTGCTCTCAGAGCAATGTCTAGACAAACTGGAACCAAAGACGACTTGACACACTGTGGAGATCTTCAGTCTGAGTGACTCCCTGCTTTGCCTGGTAACCCCATTTTGGTGCAGGCTCCCCTGAATGGTGGCTCCTCCAAGAGTGGAGCAAAAGTATCTGGCCGTCGACATATCTTTTTTATCTTGCCACCTCCTGACACTGTGTGCCTCCTTCCCACATCCTCAAAGAGCCAGGCTAGGGTGTCCCCTCCTCTTTCTCCCTGTTTTTCCTTACCTAAACCTCTAGGGCTCAGTCTACTCAGGTTGGCTAAAGGGCAACTGGAGGAATGGAGAAAAATCTCCTCTGTCACAAAGCCTTGCACATTGTTCTGTTGCAAAGTTCTATTTTGAGTGTCAGAATTGAAATATAATCTCCTTCCTTCTGTAACAAATTCTCATCTTCCCTCAAGCAAATTGTTCATGCAGGTCAACAAGAGAGAAGGCCAAGTCCTCAAGTGGAAGCAAAAAGAGAAACTTACATTAATATTAACATTTAGTGAAACATTTGCCATTATTTATTTATTTAACTACAGGCCCATTCATTAAATGAAGCAACTCGTGTTCACTATTTTAAAAATTACAAAAAATATCCATAAGTATAAGGAAGGAAATAGAAATTACTGCTACTCTACCAGCCAGAACATCACTGTGAACATTTCAGTGTACTGCACTCTAGACTTTTCCTAAGTACCTTGTATACAAGTATATTTTCCACAAATGAGAGATCACGTTCTACATATTGGTTTATGGCTTGCTTTTTGCACGGAACAATTTGGAACTGCAGGAGCATCTTGCCACTGCAGTTCCAAATTGTTCTCCACCATTCCTAATGGCTGCTGAATATTCCATTCCCCCCAAAAAATGTTTTCTTGCTTATTCAACTAATCCTCTGCTGTTGGACTTATCACATATCTGAATGTTGTTAAACTACAACATAGGTGTTAGGCTATCTGGAGGAACCCATGGCTCTCCTCTCCACCTAGATGGTGAATGCCTGTGCTGTAACCGATCAGAACAACTGGGTGCACATCTGGATATCTGAAACAGTATCTGTTGTTCAGTGGACAGAGATAGCACCTGCAAAATGAAGACTGACTTTTTCTTTTCATCCAAATGTTTTTCCTCGATATTTGGCGTCCTGTAGGAAGCATCCCGGACAGCCCACTACTCTCTCTTTTTTTGGTTTCTTGCATTTTTCCACCAATAGCTTCAATTGGCAGGTTGTTCTGTGTTCATTCATTCTTGCTTCATAAAATTCTGGAAATTCTGGATGCATCTTTTTATCTTATTTCACAATGTGTTTTGTTATGATTCTTTCTTATAGCTGAAACTTTAAAATTAAAAGATTTTTTCTCAACTTTTATTTTGAAAAGCTTTAAATAGATAGGAAAGTTGAACAAATGGTACAATGAACAAGTGTATACCCATGATTTAGATTAAACCTTGCTTTAGCTATCTATTGCTGTATAACAAACCATCCCAAAGGCAGTGGTATAAAATCCACTCCTTATTAATTCTTATGATTCTGTGGGTCAAGCAGGTGGTTATTCTGCTTTACATGGTGTTGGCTGGGGCACTGGGATGGCTGAAATGTCCAAAGTGGTCTTATCTCATATAGCCAGGAGTTCAGAACTGTTGACCAGGGGCCTTGGCTTTCTCCATGTGGCTGTTTGAGCTTCCTTCCAGCATGGCAGTCAGATTCCAAGAAGAAATAGACCAAAACACAAAGACATTTATGACCTCAGCTTGGAAGGTACACTATATCCCCTGCCACTCTTTGTTCACAAGGCTTGTTCAGATCCAAGGGAAGGGGGTTTCATCTCTTGATGGAGTAGGGGAGTGGCAAGGTCACAGTGCAAAATATCATGTAGAAAGGAGATATTGTTGCCTCAAGAATGTGATCTACCCCAGCCTTCCCTCTGGCTACAAAAAAGCTACATCCCTCCTATATGCAAGAAAACCCCACTCACTTCCTCCCCCAAAAGTTGCATCCCATTACAGCATCAGACTCAGGTTCCAGGTTTGTCATGTCATCTAAGTCAGGTCCTTGTGGGGACAAGGCTCCTGGGTGTGGTCCTTCCATGCAGCGACCTGGGATCTAAAAGACACAGACCCAGCATGCCATGAGGAGACAGGCTTAGGACAGCTACAACAGACATTCCTGCTCAAAAAGGGGGTGACCCTGACAGCTCAGCAGATTAACAGAAGTGAACAAAAAGGGTCACTTTTGGGTCATGGGCAACTGGTAGATTTCTGCCAGTGTGAATTTAATGTGCAAAAACCATGTCACATGTTCTATTATTATATATATGAAAATGGTTTTTATTTATGTCACTGATGGTTTCTGGATTGTTAAATCCAATGAACAATTTCCAACCTTCATTTTATTGAATTTAGCAACATACAAAGCTGATATTCACAACCAATGTGTCAGTGAGCCACTGTTTTATTTTTTTTAATGATGCATAAGGGAAAAAAAAACTCCAGCCAGAATAGACAGTTAACAGTTTCCCAAGGTTTTTAGGCTCTGAGGACTGTCTCAATACCTTCCAGAGTAAGAAGGTTACCATGGTGAGTTTGTCATTATTTATTTATTTTTAGAATCAATGTCTCACTCTGTTACCCATGGTGTAGTGCTGTGGCCCACTCATGGTTCACTGCAGCCTTGTCCTTCTGGGTTCAGGCCATCCTTCTGCTTCAGCCTTCCTAGTAACTGGGACTACAGGTGCTCACCAGGATCCATGGCCAATTTTTTGATTTTTTAAATTATTTTTTTGTAGAGATGAAGTATTGCTGTGTTGTCAAGGCCGGTCTCGAACTCCTGGGCTCAAGCAATCCTTCCTCCTCCACCTCACAGAGTGCTGGGATTAAAGCCATGAGCCACACGCCTGGCCACGTTTGCCATTTAACATGTCAGATTTCAGTGGTCTGTGTCCATGGTACTGAATTTCTTCATGAGATGGAACTTCAGTGCTGGAGGTGGCCTCAGATAATTCTGCACAGTCTCCTTGTTTTGTAGTCAAATAAACCTGAGGCTTCATGGTGAGCATACACTCAGTCAACTTCTTGTGGTGACTTAGTGGCAGAACCAGGGGGCTGTGGCCCTTCGTACAATAACCTCCTTCTTAGATAGCTGCTCACTTTCCATTTGGTGCACAATTAGGAGGTGTTTGCTGTGTGCCAGTTACTGTGTCAGGCATGAAGACAGCAGAGAAAAATACATACATGATCCATGCTCTGGAAATGTTCAGAGTTCCCACCAGTGGACTGATTTGGCGACCATGTGATAGCCTGACTTCTTGGAAGTTTTTTCTTGTTGGAACCAGTGTTAATGGATTTGCTTTCTAGGCCTTGTGGGCTCCTGATTCTTGGTGGAGGACCAGGCTGTGACTGACTGCCACAGTGCCACTGAGGTTAGCCATGCACCACAGGAATAGAGTGGGTGGGGGCACATTCTGCTACGTTGACCATGGCCTCTGTAAAGTGAATTAGGGGCGATTGCCAAGTGGACCAATATCTGCTACAGTATCTTGAGAAAGCTGAAAATAAAAATCGATAAGTGTAAAATTAGGCTGTCGAGTGAACTACAGACCATGAGTAATTGCTATCTGAGTTCAGGCTGTTGCAGCTACCCCAGACAGCCCAGAAAGCAGGTGTCTTCCCCCATGTACAGTGTCTGCATTCTCAGCTCCCACTCCAGTGACAGTTTCTGGTTTATACAGTGACACTCCTGGAGATCCCTAGGAATTTAATATTCTTGTCACCTCCTTCTTTGCTTAACACACACACATTTTTGTTCTGCTACTTTAGAAAAGGAGCATATCATAATTGTGTTTTAGAAATTGGAACAAGAAACTAGCAGATGCAAATTTAGTGAATATTGAGTTTTAAGCTTGTCTGGCTGTGATTTGTGGCCATGTCACAGCAAATATTTTTCAATGTCACTGCCTTAGCCAGTGCTGTCACTAAGGCTGTCAGCTGAGGAATAGAGGGCAGAACACTATGATCTCAATATTAATGGGGGCTGTTGAAAGTGGCAAAGGTGATAAAGTATTGTTTAGTTATTGGTGCCATACTTTGGCTGTGGGACATTATTATAAACGCAGTCTGTTTTTGTCAGATTTCAATCACGGCGTCAATAACACGTTTAAAAACTTCAAGTTTAGGAGTCCACATAACAATGATTCCCCCCCACCTTAAACTAAAGGACTTTAGATTGCAACCTGAAGAAAAGGGGTTTGAAATTTGGATTTTTCTTAGCTTTATTAAATTTTTTTCCTTCAAATTATTTGGTGATATGACATCCTTGCCTGACTTCCAGATAGTCAGATGGGTTAGACATGGCTCACAGGAGTCGGAAAACTGATGCAATCTCTTCCCTTGAACTCTTCATAGGGATTCCTGCAGGTTGGAGCAGACCTAGTTCAGCAGGCAGAGTTGGTGAGTCATCCTTCCCCCCGTCTCCCTGACCAGTCTAGGAAGAGAGAGAGTTATGCGCAGTGCATAATACTTTAAAAATAATATCCTGTTTTGCAAAATTACATTTTGTTCAGGAAATAACAGGATTTCCCAGCTTGGCTGCAACCCTGGAGATAAGGTGAATGTGTGCTCTAATGCCTCTGTCATCAATAGTGCCTGGGATTAAACTTATAATTAAAATAAACTTTAAAATTCAATTTTTATAGATGGAGGAGATAACTTGATTTGAAATCCTTCAGTGCACACATTTTATGTAGCACTCACCCAAATTCAAGGGTACCATAGAAAAACGGGAACATGAAACTAAATGATGAGAGTTTATATAGCTTTTAAATATTAAGCTGTCAGGATTTGTACCGCTAGAAATATTGTAATTAAACATGAGTAAAGAAAAATAGTTTATATTGGCATGGAGAGCTTTTGAGTGAATTCAGATCAAGCAGAATATAATGGAAACTCCTTTAAAAGAAAGAGGACAGAAAAACTCGTGGTCCAAGCATAGTGTGACCTTCCTTCTAGAGCAGATCTGCTTGATAAAACAGACACAACACCAATAAAATAGCAACAATAGAAAAAAGTAAATAGAAATCATATTAAGCAGTGGTGATATGGCCTGAATTGAAACAAAAATGAGGCATAATAGTCTTGGTGGGTTTTAATATGGTCCCCAATTACATAACAATACAAAGCATATCATGGTGTTTCTAAATAATGTTTATCATCTTGAAATCTCCCTGCTTGGTAGACACCTTGTATTATTCAAGGTTTGAGGGTTTTTATTTTTTTTAAGAACTCATAAATATTTAATGTCCAGGATCAAGAATGGAGATGGGGGAGGGGACGTGTCTCTGGGAGCAGTGATGTCTCCCTGTGTGACAGGCCCTGGCATTGTCTGGTGCTGAGGCTTGGTGCTGTTGTGAAGCCTTGAGACAGAGAGAAGTGTGTCCCACTGAGAACCCAAAGCTCAGAACCAGCAAACTACCTGGTGTCAGGGCCACAGAGAGGAGCCCAGATGGCAGAGCTACCTGGCCCAGGTGCACCCATACCTGTACCTGGGCTTGACCAGTCTCAGGTGACCTTTTCCCATGTGCCTCTTGGGACACAGGGCCTCAGAGGGAAAAAAAGGCAAAATGGGCTCACATTAATCATATCCTAATGTGATTCTGAATTCCAGAAGCTAGTGAGAACATTTGAGCAAAGAACAATTCCCACTGGCTTTCCAACTGGCATCCATCTCTTCTATTGGTCAACCAACCAGTATCTGTTTATTGAAAGCCTTCGATGGGCCAGGTGCTATAATCCTCAAATGCTGTTTTCTGTTGCCTATGAGATCCCTTAGGAGTATTTTCAACCTTTTCTTTAGTTTCAGAAACCTGCATTTTCGTTAGGATTAAGGCTGCCTGCATTCAATAAGAGTTTGAAATCTGGTTTTTTAAAAACTTTTTGGTTCAGGGTGGAAAAGGAAGTGAACAGGAGTAGGCAGGTAGCTGATGTGCTGTTTGCTCAAAATTCCTGCAATTAGTTTTTAAAAATTAAATCTTAGTGACTCTCCAGTTAGGTCCGGAAGCCTTCATTTATTCACTCCACAAATATTTGTGGAAAACTTATGATATGCCAGGCACTGTTTCAGGCTCTGGGATTACAATAGTGACGAACCCAGCAAGTTTCCTGTCCCCTGGAGCTAACATGTTGGTAGATGTTGTGCATCACTTCAAATTTGACCTGCTTAAGAGACAGAGACAGAGAGGCGAGATGCAAAACATATTTTTAGAACAGTGACCAACTTGAAGGCAGAAGCACATTGATTCACACAGGATTTGTCCACCATGCTTTCACTTGAGTGCTGGCAACCACTGTGCTCATATGGGCCTCCCTCACCAGACTTAAGTAGTCTCTCAGGGGAGGTGGATAGAACATGGGAGCAGCCTCAGTGGTCCTGGGTTTTTCTCCTTAAGTCTGTTTACTAACTTTCCCTGCAGCCCTCTCCAGTGGATGTGATTGCAGCAACCCTGAACATGGGCATGCTCACTTACACAAGTGCTCAGAGCCTGAGTGCTCCCCTGTAAGTCCCACCCAGCATGGCGTCCCCTCTCCGTTTGCCCAAGAGGTTGGCTTAAGTGAACAACACTATATTCCTGACTGTTCCAATGGGAATTTTCTTGGGAGGATAACAAAGAGGGAAATATTTGTTGCCCTGGACCTGGGCCACTAAATATGCCCACCATATCTCCGGGTCCCATGTCTCTTGGGAAGATGTGACTGTCATGACAGCAGGCATCCCCAGAGTTCCTGTGGCCTGGAGTCTGGCCAGTCCTGGCTTTGCCATGGAGGTCCAGCCATATGCATTGAATGGCTCAACAAACCAGCCAGTGAAGAGCTGGGGGTCCCTTAGAAAGGCAGCTACAGGTCTGCAGATATCATCACATAGACCCACACAGAAACACATTGTGGTCCCTGGAGTCAGGGGCCTGAGACAGTATTGTCTCTCCGACCAGGTGTTTGAGTTTGGTTTTTGTTCCTGATGCCAGATGCTGAATCTGGAAGATTGTGACAGGAAGAGTGAAGACTTAGTGGCAACACCCAGACAGGCAATGACACCTCCCATACAGCTGCTGGAGCATAGTGGGAGGGTCACAGCCCCAGTGCCTTTGCAGAGAGGCTGGCACTTGGCATGCACTTGGGAGGGACAGCAGAGAATGTATCCAAGCACCACTGAGCATTGCTAATCTGTCACTCTTTGGCCACCGCAGCACCTGGGACATTGGTGTCTCATGACTATTTATGGAAAAGTCTAAGGAGGGATGGGAAAACCAGGTACCTCCTCCTCCTATACCAGTCCAAGACAGACATTGCTAATCAGTCACTGCACTCTTTCCCATAGAGCCCAGATGCAGCATTGGCAGCCTCCTCAACACTGTGACCCAGGCCACTGTCATCAAGGAAAGAAATTAAAGAAATTGAAGCCATCCCTGATAAAGATGCAGCCACAGCCAAAGGACTGGATTGAGTTGGGGAGAGGGTAGAAGAAAGAGGGAAGGGAGTCATTGTAAAAGGGAAAGGGCTGTGTTCCTCGAGTTAGAAGACATGGCCCCCAGCCTGCAGCACTCAGCACCTCTGAGCCCTCAAGCAAGTGCTACCCTTTAAGGCCAGCTCTGTCCTTGGTGAAACCAGCATGGGGATGCCCCAACGCAGAGCTTGCGGAGATGTATCCTGAGAGGCATCAGTCACATTACCTATGTCCCAGCAGTGTTCTTCCAGCCTCCTTCTTTGGAAACTCTACCCAAAGTCTCCAGGTCCAGAGCAACTAAAAACACAGGCACAGGGAGACCCAAAGGTATTCATCCCAGTTGGCATATTAGATCGAGAGAGGGTGAGAGAAAGTATGAGGGAGAGAAGCACAGAGAAGGAGAGAGAATGAGTCAGAAAGAGACAGTAGGAGACAAAGGAGGAAGTGAGACACAGAGAAAGAGAAAGAGACAAGGAGAGAGGACAGAGGGACAGAGGGAGATGGCGTGTCATAGAGAGAGAGAGGCAGGCACTTCCTGGGTACCAGTTCCCTGCAAGACACTGCTAGGCCTGGGCTACTCTGTGCTGGCACAAGCAGGCTAAGCCTTTCCCACATGCCACCTCGTTGATGTTACTCATCCATAATCCTTTGAGGTAAATACTATTATTGTGCTTTTATAGACAACAAAATTGAGGCTCAGGAAAACTCCCGCTTCTCCCTTTCCTTTTTGCCTGCCCGTTTTCATCCATCTTCAAGCACAGACCCTTTCCTCTTTGTTGTGAAGCCCCCAAAACTGGACTGTCTTTCCAACCTCCCTTGACAAGATGGTAGAGGCAGTGCATTAGACCACTGCTGCTCAGTCCTGATTGTTTCTGGTCTGACACAGATGAGTGTTGCCTCATTAAATAAATTCTGTCCTCTCAAGGACAGAGAACATGTCAAAAAACCCCAACTTCATATAGAAGCTCCCATGAAATTGTGTACATCGGTGTGTGTGTATGTGTGTTTGTGTGTGTGTGTGTGTGTGTGTGTGTGTGTGTGTGTGTGCGTGCATGCATGTTCATACACATATGAGAGGTGAGGATTGGAGTGAGACATGGAGTGGGTAGCAAGGGCAGGATACCATCCTCATGCAGTCCTATGCATGGCTACCTCATTGCCAGCTCAGCCTGGAGTGGGTGCCCAGTCTCCAGTAGGTAATATGCACTGAGGACACCCAGAGTCCATGTGTCCTTGGGAAGAGCAAAGAGGGCCTTTTCATATCTCAGATTGAAGGATTCCTGGCTCCTGAGAGCGCAGCCCCCAGGATGCCTCTGGGGTCAAGGAAGGGGCCCCACAGCCTAGTTCCTGCAGCATGTGGAGTTGGGAGCAAAAGGTGAGTACTGGGGTCTCCTACTGGTTGCAACTTGTCTTGGGCATGGCTTTGAGCAGTGTCTGAGGCTCAGTTTTCTCATTTTAAAGTGGCCCTGAGAGGAACTCCTACCCAGCCCTCACTCATTGTGGCTGTGGATAGTTACATAATAATGATAAAAATAATATATATGTGTGTATGTTTGTGCATATATATATGTATATGAGTATATGTGTATATGTGTGTGTATAGGTATATGCGTATGTGTATGTGCATTGTATTTCTTCAATGAGTCACTTGCTTATACTTCAGTTCCTGAGAGATCTGACTGCCGTGGTCATGTGTCTCAGGATCAGAAGTCAGACAGGTGAGAGCAGTCAGTGCTGGACACAGGCATTGCAGAACCCCATGCTGTTTTGTGACTCTATCTCATGGTTCAGTTACTTTCCTTGCTGCTTTACTACTTGGTTCAAAATTCAGCACACTCAGTCCTTCGTGAAAGTCATTCCATGCTGAGCCTTTGAGAATGTGAATCTGGGATCCCAGACTCTTATTCTAGAAAATTCTCTGATCTAATATGCCAACTGGGATGGATGCCTTTGGTTCTCCCTGTGCCTGTGATTTAAGCTGCCCTGGGCCTGGAGACTTTGGGTAGAGTTTCCAAAGGAGGAGCTGGAAGAACACTGCTGGGACATAGGTAATGTGACTGATGCCTCTCAGGATACATCTCCTCAAGCTCTGCATTGGGGCATCCCCATGCTCGTTTCACCAAGGACAGAGCTGGCCTTAAAGGGTAGCACTTGCTTGAGGACTCAGAGATGCTGAGTGCACCAGGCTGGGGGCCACGTCTTCTAACTCGAGGAACCCAGCCCTTTCCCCTTTACAATGACTCCCTTCCCTCTTTTTTCCACCCTCTCCCTGACTCAATCCAGTCCTTTGGCTGTGGCTGCATCTTTATCAGGGATGGCTTCAATTTCTTTAATTTCTTTCCTTGATGATAGTGGCCTGGGTCACAGTGTTGAGGAGGCTGCCAATGCTGCATCTGGGCTCTATGGGAAAGAGTGCAGTGACTGATTAGCAATGTCTCTCTTGGACTGGTATAGGAAGAGGAGGTACCTGGTTTTCCCATCCCTCCTTAGACTTTTCCATAAATAGTCATGAGGCACCAATGTCCCAGGTGCTGCAGTGGCCAAACCCTAACCCTAACCCTAACCCTAACCCTAACAGATTAGCAATACTCAGTGGTGCTTGGATACATGCTCTGCTGTCCCTCCTGGGTGAACACAGTGATGACAGTCCAGGTATCTCCTACAGCAGTGGAGGTGAGTAGGGAGAGTACAACTGTAGCTGAGGATCCAGCAGTAGATAAGTGATATCTGCATCCTAACTGAGCCAAATTCTCAAGATGCCTCTGCTCACCCCTCAGTCTTCTTAGTCTCAATGACCCTGGAGAGTGCTGGTGGCAACAACCTGCATGTAAAACCCTCACCTCAGGACACGGTTAGGTGGCACATTGAGAATGATCCTAGGGCCCAGGAGTGAGAATAGTTGTGGAGCCTAAGAGGCAGGGACAGGTGAGCATATCTGACCTCACAGGTCCCCTACCATATACCACCTGGGTTAGGTTGCCAGGTAAAACATGGGCTATCCAACTACATTGAAACCTTAGTTAAACAACAGATACTTGTTTAGCATAAAGTCTGTCCCAAATATTTTCATTTGCTACATTGGGCTACCCTTGCCAAATACATTCTTGGCTCCAAAGCCAGAAGGGCCTAGGGCCTCAGTCTCCCACTCTTCATGGAGACCACATAAGCCCCAACGATGTGGAGGGAGGAGGGCCAGGCCTGCTTGTTCTGTGATGACTGTAAACACAAATCAGCGGTTACACACATGGGCTCAGGAACTTGATGGCTAGGTTCAAATCCCAGCTCCATACTCATTAGTTGAGCCAGTGGACACCCTTCAGTCAGTGGTTGAGTCAGTGGACACCCTTCGGTCATCAGGCAGCAACTTGAGAAGGAACAATATTTTATTCTGTATCCTTTCCTGCCTGCAAGTGGGCCTTTGGTAAAAGGTCTGCAAATACCTGCTCTGTCTCCTAACTGCTTCTTCCACTTCCTTTTTCCTACTCTCTACCCTGAGCCTCAATCACTGTATCCGGGACTAAGAAGGCCTCTGGGTAAAGTTCTCCTTTCTTCTGCAATGGGCAAGGCTTGTAGTTTGGTGCAACAACTCTTTGATCTTTGTTTAGGCCAGTTAACCCAAGAAAATTAGACCTGTTAGTGAAAGAAGTACCCTTCCTTGGTTTCTAGTCAGCACCAGTGGTGGAGTTGGTGAAGGTGGTGGTAAGATGGGTGGGCACCTGGTCATCTGTCACCCCTACTGCTGTCGTTTGATTTTAACGGTGCCAGGAGGAGAGGATTCAGCGGCATCATTCATTCATTCATTCATGCACCAAATGTTTATGGAACATATCCTCTGTGCCAGTCACTTGGCTGGATGGATATAGCCATGAGCAAACCATGACCGGCCCTGAGGAGCTCACAGTCTAGGGAGAGATGAACAGGCAGGCATCAGACAATAACCAATGTCAGAGGAGGGAGAAGCAGGACATTTGTGGGACTGTGGGTGTGGGGAGATGAGAGAGACGATATTAGGGCTTGGAAACACCCGTGTTATCTTTGCCTTTTGTCAGACCAAAGGGGGATGATATGGCAGGAAGGGATGAAGATGCTCCAACCTGGAACAAGTCAACCATTTACAAATGTCATCACTGAATCTGACGTAATTCAGACCTCACATATGGTGAATGCATCAGTTCATTAGAACACAAAAATACACTATCAAACAGGCAATCAAATTTCATGTAAAATAAGCTTCAGTATTAAAATGGTTCCTGATGTTTTATGTATGTCACTCGGTGGGAAGATGTATTTCTTGCTATTAGAGCAAGACTGATTTGTGTGAAGGCTCCTGTCACCAAATCATTCTGAAGGTTGGGAGATAAAATGTCACTTAGGATAATATAATTGGCCTTAAGGTACAGGAGTTGAATTATTTTCAGTGATTTATAATCTGGAAATTAAAACTCACTTATTTTCTAATTTAATTCCATCTTCAATGGAAAAATGTTCACTCTGATCTAAACTGGCGAGTAGTGTTGCTAATTCAAATGCAGATGTAATTTTGATTCTGGTAGCAGTTTGCAGTGATTGACGGGTCTCCAAAGAATCATTACAATTCTTATTTTCCAATCTCACAAATTACCCGGCAGTTGTGATAATAACTTCAGCTAAGGAGAAAAAGGAAAAAAAATAAATTCTCCTCTGCCTTGTCAGTTTAGGGCTTGCCTTTTGCAAGGTGTGAATTGTGGTTTCTTTTGAATCTTCAGCCTGCAGGAGACAGTACTGATGCTTCCTTACCACATTTGGCGGTGGCGCGCTGTGGTTTGAATTGTTTATCAGGGTCTGTGCTCTAAAATATGAATGAAAAGGACCTGGGATATGCTATTCCTGGTTCACAGTTAATTAGCTGGGATTTTATACTGTGTTTGGTGCAATTCATTGATAAGTCTCAACTACCCAGAGACAGGCAGACAATGATTAGCCATAATCATGCAGGTTTTGCCCTTCCTCTCACAGCTGCCACATGACTAGGACACGGTGATGTGCCTTCATCTAAGTAGATCCTAAGAAGCCAAGATGGAGAAATTATGAAGTCACTCCTGCTGTGTGAGAAATGGCTGGGCCAGAGCAATGGTCGCCTGTATCATCCGTTTGCCTGGCAAGCAGGAAGTGGCTGGGTGGGATCACAACTTTGGTCACTCCTGACCTGGTCAAGCAATGGTTCTGGTTACTTCTTTTTTTTTTGAGTTGGAGTCTCACTCTGTCGCCCAGACTGGAGTGCAGTGGCTGCTCCCAGCCACCGCAGCCTCGACCTGCTGGGCTCCAGCGATCCTTCCGCCTCAGCCTTCCGAGTAGCCGGAATTACAGGCACGCGCTACCATGCCCGGCTGATTTTTGATTTATTGTAGAGATGAGGTCTCGCTGCCCAGGCGGGTCTCAAACCTGCGGGCTCAGGCAATCCACTCACCTCAGCCTCCCAAAGGTGCGAGATTACAGGCTGAGCCACCGAGCCCGGGTGGTTCTGGCTACTTCTAAGCAGAGGAATAGTTTTTATGGTTGACAGCTGTTTTGATTAAAGTAGAACCTCCAGTCAGGTTATGAAAGTTGGTGGATTCTATCCAGTTTAGGCAATTATATACAGATTTGGGGCAAGCTGGGTAGGTGGCCACAGAGTGTGAGAAAGGAGTAGGAGATGTCCAGAGAGCAAGGTCGCCCCTCCTGCCAGCACCAGCTTTCATCTCACTTGAGCATTTCCTCTGTGTATGGTTTTATAGAAGAGTTTATTGATTTATATCCTGTATTAAGTCTCTGGGAGCATGTGGGTCATGGATACACAACATTGAGTAGTGGAGGGAATGAATTTCAACTAGCTTGGGAAAGGAATCATTTTGATTTGGAGTAAGATTAAAAGCAAAAGATTTTTTGCAAAATATTTATTGCTATTTTATAACATTTTTAAAAGTTTTATTTGGGGTGTGCTAATCTACGTAGCAAAAACTGCTCATGCTTGCCAAACATCTTGCTCTTGAGTTTGTCTTTTGCCTGGAATATGATCACTAGTAAATGGAATGGTTGGTTTTACAAATATGGTAGACAGTTCACTAAGAGTGCATTTATTTTGAGAACCAGGTTCAGCAAATAACCTTTCAATTTCAAGAAAGACATTTTTACTTAAATACTCATTGAGACATAGTGTATGTCTTTGGCAATTTTTTTTTTCTGGCTGTATACGTAGGCAGCATTTGTCTTAACCACCTTAGGTGTGATGAACAAAGTCAGCTGGAAAGAGATCACCTGACTTTCCCATCCACCCCCAATGACTTCCTTCCCAGACCTCTCTACACATAACTAATACATTAGTCTCTGTTGTGTTGGAAGAATTTTCTGAAGGTCTTGTTGATATGACATGCCTCATGCAGCTGAAGAGATCTCAGAGACGTGGCACAAATCAGACCACAGACTCGTTGCTGATTTTTCATGGGGACATCAAGAATGTCTGATGACTGAAACATCAAGATATATGGCACATTATAGATGACCTCAGTCTTGCTCCTACCTAACTCTGGACTCAGTGTTTATCTTACCCTTGGTGTCCCTTGTTTTCCTGCTTCCAGCAATCCTCAATTCCTTGGTGTTCACTGGGTAAGCTGCACTCATTTTCACCTCCTCACTTTGTTCACATTATTTGCTTTGTCTGGAATGACTGTCCCAGGTTTCTCACCATCTTTGGACCCAACCCACCTTGCAAGTTTTAGTTCAAGCATCAATTGATCCCTGAAAACTTTCCTGCCCAACTTTTCTCCTACCCACGAAAAGACTGCCTAAGTATACAGCCAGAAAAAACAGCAGGGTCCTCTTTTGTTGGACTGCTTTGTCATAGCACTTGGGACATTGGACCACTCAGGTTTGTTTACCAACTTTCTTCTTCCTCCCTGAGTTCAGAGGACAGGATGGGGATGCTAATTGTCATGGGCATACTATTCATACCTTATCATTATTATCATCATCCATTATATTACAAGATATCTATGATACCTCATTCATGCTGTACCTGGGATAATGGGCATCCTACTTCCTGGTTAATTTCTGCTTTCAACTGTAGGCATTAAGAGTCCTTTCCACCTGATGTCAGGCCACTGACTTGCCTCCTCTGGAGTGTCCCTCTCTTATAGGTAGTGATAGATGATGATGCTGCTTCAGTGTGTGACCAACTGACCCTATATACAGAGCTGCTAATAGTTCAGCATTTGGGCAGCTTCTCTGCAAATCATCTGAACCACTTGATGCCAACAGGAGTGACAGAACCCAACTGTGCTGCCATTCTCAGCGCACCTAATTCCTTTAAGCCATTCACCCAAACAATAACCTGTGGTCCAGAGTTCTGCAGGTTAATGACACAGCATGTACATAAGTATCTCCTTTTGTGCTTTCTGATTTTTTTCTTTTAATTTCATCAAGTGACCTCTTGTTTTTGTATCAGCAGAGAGTACAGAGAGACCCTGATTCACCTGCTCTTGGGCAGTCATTTTGGTGCATGAGTGTCCTCTTACATGACCCTTTTAAGACTAAATGCCTAATGTTTTTAACCTCTTCTCATACAGCCATCTCCCTAAGGAATTTTGACTCTGAAACTTCAGGAGCAATCCCACAGTTCTATTTGTTCATCTCGTTGTTTTTTAGCCATAAAATGCCAGTAATGACCACCGATTATGAAGTGCTGACTTTGGACTAGGTGCTGTGTTATGTGCTTGGTGTGCATTTTCCCATTTGATCCCCATAACTAATGCTATATTGTAGAAACTACTATCTCCATTTGATATACAGAGGAACTAAACCCCAGAAAGGGCAAGTCTAAAGTCACACAGCCAACCCTTGAAAGCTACATTTAATCCAAGACCCATGCTGTGCTCCTCCCATATTGCCATGGACCCAGCCTAAGTGCTCTCTGAAGAAAATACCAGGGTCTGCCCTTGAGGAGCTCAGACCTGACAACTGAATGAAAGAATGACTCAAATCTACCCAACATTTTATCTGTATCTAACGCACTAGAATTTTAAGTATGAATAGGTATGTAAAGGATATTATTTTTTTTCTCAAAGCCCCTGTATTAGTCAAGATATTCCAGAGAAACAGAACCTATAGGAAGTGTTTATATATTTATATAGGATGAGATTTGTTTTGAGAAATTGGCACACATGATTATAGCGGTTAGCAAGTTAAAAACCTGCAGGCTATGCCTGAAGGCTGGAGACCCATAGTGGAACTAATACTAGTGTTCAAGTCAGAAGACTGTTAGGCTGGAAACACAGAAGGAGTTGATACTAAGTTCAAGTCCAAAGACAATCGACTGAAGGATATCTTCCTGCTTGACGGAGATCAGTCTCTTATTCTATTCAGGCCTTCAACTGATTGGACAAGGCCCACCCATATTATAGAGGACAATCAACTTTACTCAAAGTCCACTCATTTAAATCTTAATCTCATCCAAAATACTCTCACAGAAACATCCAGAATAAAGTTTGACCACAAATATGGGCACTGCACTGTGGCCCAGCTATGGGCCCTCTGCTCTGTTTTGAGGAACACAGTCAGGGAGACAACTGATCATTTACACAGCACAGAGTCATGGTTAAAAATGAATTCATTTCATTGTTAAAAATGAATTAGATTCAGCCTGGTATCTGAATCTAATTCCTCCACTTACTTTCCATGAGACTTGGGGAAAGTAACACAACCTCCGTTGTTTACCGAACATGGGTATTGCTGGGAAGAATAACCCCTGGGCTGCTGTAGAAAGAAAATGAGATTACCTGAGCCCATGGGTTTGAGACCAGCCTGGGCAACTTGGCAAGATCTTATCTCTGCAATAAAAAAAGAAAAAGAAATTAATTGGGTGTGGTAGTGCATGCCTGTAGTTCTGGCTACCTGGAAGGCTGAAGTGGAAAGATCACTGGAGTCCAGCAGGTTGATGCTGGGGTGGCCATGAGCGTGCCACTGCACTCCAGCCTGGG